>NW_015150757.1:271916-285570 GCF_000732505.1 Cyprinodon variegatus
CATTTCTTCCTGAAGAGTCTGAAAACCCCACAGTGTTCAGAATCTGGTATTATCATTTATAAAGATGAATGTAATACCTCCAGGCATCTGGAACTTGTACTAAATGTAGAACCAGACTTGTGGAGATCCAGTATCCTCCTACTAACACTTAACCTGGTTTATCTTTTTTTTTGTTTCCCTTTAAAATGAAAGGCACAGAGAAGCTGTCTTCTTGAGGTGTTGGATTGAAATATTTCCACCTGTATGCTTCTGTGTTATTCTATTGTGATTTTACTCATCAGAAGCTTACAAAGCAGTTCTGTTTTCATCTGGGCTTTCCCAAACTGTTTAAAGGCATAAGAATGTAAGCACATTGAAATCTAAATCTGGGGAAACTTATTGAAATCTAAATCTGGGGAAACTTATTGTTTTGGTATGTTTGGCTATAGCAGAAAATAATGAGATATACTGTTAACAGGAGATGTTTAATCTGGCTTTAAGTATCTTGCTGAGACATATATGGACCTATTCAGAGAAAAAACAATGATTGAGGAAAAAACTGTCTGCTTGTGAACTTTTTTTCTCTCAATGTTTTGTAATTCATTAAAGATCAGCTCATTTGGTCAGAAAGTTATTGTTTAGATAGTTAATGCATACATTTACTTCATAAATGTATGCATTAACTATCTATAGATCTTCCCCAAGAGGTCAAGGCTCTCGTGTGGCTCTGGGGAAAGCTGCAGGTGGTTCTTATTAGTGCCGTTGACAGTTTGATTTACAGGATTTAAACAAGCACACATCCCTTTGACCACATATTTCTCACACAAACAGTCCACAGTGGGCACACAGGCCCGTAAAGCTGCCACTCTTTAACCACACAGATTATGCAAACAGTTACTGCAGTGCGTTGCCCATCTATTTTGCTCTCTGTCTCCTTACACACATGCAGAGTCTGTTGGTTTCCTTGGGAACAGTCCATTAGCCCATTTAGCCGTGTGTCCTATTAGCATCAACCTCCCATCTGTCTACTCAGCCTCAAAGGAGCATCCGGTGTGTTTGTGTCTGCGCTGAAGGTTTGGTGTTTCTGCTCCCCCTCACAAACTAATCAAATATCAGATTAACTTCCATCAATTCCCACCTGCACTAGCCACACTGCAAATAATCATTACCCCTGACCTCTCTGGTTGGCTGCCTGCCACCCGTCCTATCCACCAATTAAACCCCACAGCTGACGAGCCAGCTGACTGTCACTTCCTGCCCTGCGTCCAATTGGATCGGATTGAGGAGGCGACCCCCGGCTAGGATAGGTCGGATGAAGCTGTCGACCCTTCAGGTCAAGGAGAGCTGATCTAAATGGTTGTTAATGGGGTAACCATCACACAGGCAACCCATTCCTTAATGGGATCATTACATCTTTACAGCAGAATAATTTCAGGAGATGTTTCATCTCTCTGGATCTAATTTACTGTCAAATCTGATTTGATTCAAAGCCAAACAACTTTAGGGGCATTACTGCAAGCTGAGACTAGCTCAGTGAGGGTGTTCGCGTGCCTTGGAGGAAAAGACAAATTTGGTAACAAAATTGTGTCACTATTCATGCCTCTCATTTGCTAAATACATTTATTTTTTTTCTTCAGGTCTTCAAAACTAAAAGAAATTGTCTATGAAGGTTAAGGACGGTGACAGAAATGATTCAGTTGTGGCTCAGCTATGCATCCCTCCCAAAAAAGACCATTCATTTAGACGTTGGTTTCTAGGCTAAATCTGGTCGCTCTATCATAGTCTTCATTTAGTCTAGAAATAGTTGTTGAAAATTGGGCTGTGTTTGGTCGGTCTGGTTTTTTCCCACTGAAAGGTATTGTGGAGGATTTTTTAAACGACCCACCCTCTCCACTAAAAAAAAAATGCTTATGCTATAACTTGCACAAGCCCATTTCTCCTCATGCACTCCCTGTTTAAAATGTGCTGTTCTCATAGTTCATACGAGCTTACTGTGTCCACATACACTATCGTTCAAAAGTTTGGGGTCACATTGAAATGTCCTTATTTTTGAAGGAAAAGCACTTTTCAATGAAGATAACTTTAAACTAGTCTCAACTTTAAAGAAATACACTCTATACATTGCTAATGTGGTAAATGACTATTCTAGCTGCAAATGTCTGTTTTTTGATGCAATATCTACATAGGTCTATAGAGGCCCATTTCCAGCAACTATCACTCCAGTGTTCTAATGGTACAATGTGTTTGTTCATTGGCTCAGAAGGCTAATTGATGATTAGAAAACCCTTGTGCAATCATGTTCACACATCTGAAAACAGTTTAGCTCATTACAGAAGCTACAAAACTGACCTTCCTTTGAGGAGATTGAGTTTTTCGAGCATCACATTTGTGGGGTCAATTAAACGCTCAAAATGGCCAGAAAAAGAGAACTTTCATCTGAAACCCGACAGTCTATTCTTGTTCTTAGAAATGAAGTCTATTCCATGCGAGAAATTGCTAAGAAATTGAAGATTTCCTACAATGGTGTGTACTACTCTCTTCAGAGGACAGCACAAACAGGCTCTAACCAGAGTAGAAAAAGAAGTGGGAGGCCGCGTTGCACAACTGAGCAAGAAGATAAGTACATTAGAGTCTCTAGTTTGAGAAACAGACGCCTCACAGGTCCCCAACTGGCATCTTCATTATTAGTACCCACAGTAGCCTGTTTGTGCTGTCCTCTGAAGGACTTAAACTTTTAATGCTTCAACTTTTCACACTTCAAGTGATAATGATAAGCTTGGATCTTATGTTTTAGTTTAACACAAATCATTGAATTGTGAAGCTGAGGAAAATGTTACCTGTCAAACCAGATGTTACTTTAAATGCAGGAACTCTTTGTCTTAATTTGATAAATTTTAAATCTGAAGGATGTAAAATGATTAGATTCCTTTTCAGCATGCTTTATTCATGTTTTTTTTCCCCTAATAACATTAAGGTCACCTGACATAAAGCTTAAGTTAAATCCTAACATTAGATTGGACAGACAATGCAGATTTGTTTTTGTCCAATTTTAGTGCATTTACATCTTTTTAAACAAACTATTAAACTCAAGAGAAAAAAAGGATTGCTTTGTATTTCCCTTAATGACAAAATAATTTTATGCATTTTTGTTCCCTAAGCTAACCACCACTGCCCAGGGTGAAGCTGCTTTCATCAGTTCTCCTAAATAGCACCGCATTACTAGCTAGTAGAAGCAATCAAATGCATTAACCCCTTTATAACCTGAGGAGGGCACCAAACAGGCACTTTAGACACAAAAGCAGGATTTCAATAAATATGCATTTGTCAAAAAAGGCCTTGGACATTAGAAAAAAAACACTAAAATACATATATCTATACAGTTTATTAACAAAAAAAACTTGATTTAGGTGAAAGGAGTTCTTTGAATATCTTATCACCATGTTTTTAGCAGGTTCTTAAGAAATAAAAACAAAATGTTGCCTTAGATCCAAGTATTCACACAAAAATAAAATCAGATTTCACACACTAAATTTTTATTTCATAGTCCTTGATAAAAGAATAAAAACTCCTAACACCTGGGAGCAGAGTGACTCCTTTAAAACGATGGTTTATGAGGAAACTCATTGTCTGTCCTCTGTCTCTCCTTTAATTGTCTATCCTGCTGTAGTTGTTTCAGCCCCACTAAGATCTGCAGCTAGAGCTGCAGATTGCGGCGCTTCGCAACACAAAGAGGTCTCATCTAATTCGAAATGGCCTCAGGTCACCGGTAGACACAACTCATCAACACAGCATGTGCATTTGTGTGCAAACCATCACTTTGTTGGTTCATTTCAATGGAGTCAGCAGGTTTCCCAGCGCGGCTGCAGGCCTCATCCTCTGATCCTATAACAAGGAGCTGGTCAATCAATCTCTGATCGATACCTATCTGGGTCTGTCTGAGTGTAAGTGTTCAGGCTGACTAATTCAGACCTACAGTATACCATCGTGCTGCTGGGAGTTCTTTATGCGCATGTGGTGGAAATGAAAAAGCAGCAGCATTTTGAGCCGAGCTCCCAGTGTCCATGAGGGCAAGCTGGCACAAAGAGAGGAGTCAATAACATCGGTCTGAGCAAATATTCTCAGAGAGTGGATGAGGGGCCCTGAGCAGGAACGTACTCAGAGCAAAGGGAAAGAAGCCCAGGCTTTGGCCAATAAACAAGCAAACACAGCACTACTGCAGATTACTATAGAGCTTAAGTATACAGAATAGACACATTAGAGAGTCCATCCCCCTTAGACCGACACAAAGAGCTGATCCTGCATCTATGGAGGGGCGTATACACGACTCTGTGTGGGAACTTATAGAAAACAGGATGTGCTCAAGGTAAATGGACTCTATGAATTTATTTATTTTCAGGATGTGGAGTCTTATTTCTGTGTACATAGAAAATATGCATAAAACAAACCAAAACATTTGGATCCCAACCTTAAACTAATAATACTGCAGTTAGCAGTTTAACTTCAACAGTCAAAAGCAGCTCTAAATAAATGGGTTTTTAATTTAGACTTAAACAAACTCAGGCTTTCAGCACTTTTTCAGCTGTCTGAGAGTTTGTTCCAGATCAGTGGAGCATAGATGCTGCTTCTCCATGTTTGGTTCTAGTTCTGAGTGGACAGAGTAGACTGGAACTAGAAGACCTGAGTGATCTGGGAGGTAAATCCACTCACAACAGATCTGTTATGGATTTAGATGCTGATCTATTCAGTGATTTATAGACAAACAAAAGGATTTTAAATTCTATTCTTGGAACTACAGTGGAGCAATTGTTATCATAAATAATACGAAAATAAGTGAGGAGCTAATAAAGAAAAGGACGCATTTAAAAAAACCTTAAGGACCAGACAAACAGAACATGATCTGGCATTGGGGGAATGCTAAGCTATCACAGCTGTTTCAGAGACATCATAGAACATTTCACAGGCTTCTCCAAAAAGAAGATGAAGAAGACTACTGCAGTGTGAATGTTTGTTCAGCCCAAGTTACTAAAAGACTAGAAGAATAAAAAATAAAAACACATAAAGAGGTGAAACCGGAGCTCTACCAAACTTTGAAGTTGCTCCTTTGTGTTTATTACAGTATATCTGAATATAATTTTTCTTTGGTAGTAAAGAGAGCTGAAATTCATTCGATTATTTTATCCTTTTTAACAGGGACATTATTCTACCAGGACAGTGGTATGCTGAAAGAAACTTGAAGTGACGTTTACTTGAAAAAAATAAATAAATAAGCAAATGTTTTCACTCTGAAATTATTTGTAAATTTTACTCAATAAATTTGAAGTGAATTTTACTTAATATGTTGTCAACCAATTTATTTTTTTTATTGTTTACTACCATAACCCTTGACCAGAGATCAAACCCAGAACCTTCTTGCTGCAAGCCCACAGTACCACAAACTGAGCCAACAACTATACATATTTTCTGTGAGTGACTTAAAAAGGGTCAGACATGGAAAAAAAGCACCTAGTTTACTCCTTATATCCAAGTATGTTATACTTGTATGTGTTAAGATTGGAACTTATTTATATTGTTTGATTAATACTATGTGGTAGGACAAATTTGATTTACTTGTCTTTAAAGGATATAGATCTGAAAAATGTATTTTAACACCTTCAAATAAAATGTGTCATTTTAAAGTAAAGGCACTTTACATGGCATCTTGCTGTATATTTGACATAAAACAACCAGTGTTAATATTTACAGGGCCAAAAAAGTTCCTTTTTTCAGTGAGTGCAGTGAAAAATATTCATGTTCATATTAATTTTCCTTATGCAGTTCCTTCACCCCTTCCTCAGCAAGCTGTTGGTGTTAATGTGTCTGTGTGGAGGATGGGGGTGGTGTACATCCATGTGTGACGTGTAATTTGTTATTATTTGCAGCCCTGCAGCTTTGAGTAGCGGCTCATTATCTGTTAGATTCCTATCTTTTTTGCCTTGGGGCCTCAACTATCGCAAAACCATCGATTTGTTTCGCTTCCAGAGACAATGGACGATGAATGAATGTGTGAGGGAATAGATTTCCAACTTGCCTGGTTTAGCTGAGGCAGAAACAGGATCTCATAAATAACCCACACTCAACCTCAGAAATGTTTTCCAGAGATCACAGCATTGTTTCTTAGAGTTGGGCTCAAAAACATTAACACCTTAGCAACACGTTATTACATCATCATCATCCTTATTATTTATTAATAAATGTCTGTTTAAAAGAAGGAGGACAAATTAAGCAATTATCCTACTGGTAACTTGTTTGACTTCTGGTTTAAATGCCAGATTTCTATGTTAGGAAACCAACTCTATATTCATAAAAAATGCTAAACATTTCCTAATTGTTACAACTACATGAAAATAATAAAAATATACTCAAACAAGTTGCAAAAAAACTCATGGAGACCTAGTTTTATTTGGAGGATTTTTACATCAGATATGCTTCTCTGCCTTGGAAAGAAGTACAGTAAAACTCTTTTGCGTCTATGAGAAAAATTTTTTTAATTCACATAAATTCGCTTTTGTTTTATGACAAATCCCAATATTTCTCTGCCATTTGACAGTTGATTCAACAGTGCTTTCACACCATGAGCTGCAAATTCTTGCCCTCATTGTCAAACATGTGCAGTCAGTTCGTCAATATTAGAATCCTCCTTTGAAATATTATCTCATTGTTGGAGCTGATCAGACTCCCACATAGAGTCAGAGTCGTTGGGAATCCCCAGCAGTAGCCGCCTCTTGGGGGTTTTCCGCTACTGTTCATGGCAGCTTGAAGTAGACGTTAGCGTATTTCAGGTATGTTATACAAACTGCTGGCAACAGAAAAATAAAAGCGAATATATTTTGGTGGCAGGTGTAATAAACTGTTTGAGAGGAGTGATCATAGCGCTCTGCATCAGCAGTGCTGTGTCTGTCTCCCTGCCAGCTCCCAGATCAGCTTCTCTGATTGATCGATGTGGAGCATCCAGCAGCAAAAGTTAAATTTTTCAAACTCCAGCAGCTGCTGTTTGTGACTCGTGTCTTGAGCTTCAGCAGCTCAAGGTGCGCTTCAGGACCTTTTGATGTGTGTCAAGCATAGACTTTGCAACTAAACCTGCTGCTTCTACTTCTTGAATGGCGTTCGGTGTGAATGTAGCATTAGATGTTATTAAGCCACAACTGTGTATTTTGCTTAATTTTAATTTGATTTAACTTAATACTTTTTTGCCATGTAAGCTGCTGGTAACCTTAATTTCCGGAGGGAGTCATCCCAAAGGAACAATAAAGTACTGTCTAAGTCTAAGTGTAGTCGCATCAAAGTTGTGATGTCATCAATTTAATACAAATAAATGTGTTAGATGCGTGTTTTTTCATTGGAGTTAAGATAAAAGTGAGGAAAAGAATGAAAAAGTCTTCTCTCAGAGTTCAATTTCGATCCTTTATTCACATAATTTGTGAAAAGCTGCTAACATAAGCCTTGTTATTACCATGCCTGTTTCTTTTTTGTAAGAAAACTGTAATTGATGGTAAATGAACCATGCCAAACCAAATATGGTGCTAACCCTACAACCAAACAAACATGCATAAAAAGAAGATATTCTCATGGAAAGCCTGGCTACAAAAAAGGGGGTATGAAAATGGGTCTGAATGAGCTCTTGTTATTTTATTTTTCTAAAAAACAAATGAAAAAAAAAAAAAATTCTAGGACTTCATCCGTAAAATACCAGTTTATGACTCCTTTAGATGATATCCCAGCATCGTCTAAAATGGATTAAATTCTGCAGCATTGTGACAAAATTTATATTCTTCCAAGTAATTTCAACCATTTGAATTAGAACATTTTTATGACCAAAAACTGACTCCAATGAACAAAGTGTAATGTAAGGATCTCTGATTTTCAGTCGCCCTTTTATATGACTTGTATTTTTTGATTTGACTTGTCATAGCATCGTTTGGAAAGATACAGCACCAACAGTTTGGCCAGTAAGGAAAAGATCTATAACCTTATGATACGACTTTATGTTTTAATCTCTTACCTTAAGTAGGTCAAAAATAGATAAAAAGAACAGTGAATACAACACCTTTACTAAACGTCACACCATGCCGATTAATACACCTGCACTATATGGAAAACCAAGAAAAGAAAAAAGAAGGATGCTGCTGCTGGGTAAATAATAACAACAGACCTAAGAGTGCTAAATGGCTCTATAACTCTTTGATAAGGAGGCATCGTTATAACTCCTAAAAGATGGAGGCACAACAATCATCATCCAAAAACCACCACTAGAACTAGGCTTTATTCCTCAGAGAAAAGACTTCAAATATTGGTCTGTTTGCTGCAAACTGGATACGATTCCAAATGTCAAACAGGGGTGAGAGCTTTTATAGCTTAAAAACAATAAGAAGGGAGATAAAAGATGTTTGCTGATCCAGGGCAATGACACTCCACACGACACAGAGCTCAACAGAATAAAAAGTTTCATCCAAAAAAAGAAAAGAGGGATAGATGTTCAAGAGGAAGGATTAGGAGCTGAGCTTGCTGGGAAACGTAGGAGAGAAGAGGTGGAAGGGAGGAAAATGGGAGGCAGGAGAGAGAGGGAGAGAGATCGGCTGCAACAGACAAAACACTGGGTTTACAACTTCAAGAGAAATCAGATCATTAATGTAGGAACAAAGGAGGAGAAAAGTCATAATATAGAGGTACAAAAATGTTAAGAGCGCTAGCATCAAAACTCTGTCTGCTTCTTTACTGCTTTTTCAGCACATCAGTAAACCTTCTATACAATACAATACAATACATTTTCCATTTGCATTCAGCCATTTTTACTCTAATTCCCATTCAGAAAAAAAGTTCAGAGTTCAAAAGTTCAAAGCAGGATTAGTTCCTAAAATAATACTCCAAGCTCAGAAAGTACTGTTCAGTGTATCATCTAAAGCAGGCCTCTCCAAAGTGGGTCCTGGAGGGCCGCTGTCCTGCAGGTTTTAGAGGTTTTCCTGCTTCAGCACAGCTGAGTTCCATTGATAGTTGATTAACAGGCTTTTGCTGAACTGCAATCATCAGAATCAGCTATGCTGAAGGTGACCCTTCCCCGACCCTCTGGATGCAGAAGAACCTTCGACTCTGTCGCCATTATAGAGACGAATGTAAGTATTACATCATTAAATAAAATGGTTTTCTTAAAGTAGACCAAAGTTCATTAAATGTCTATTATTGTTGTTAGTGCATGCGATTTGAGAGATGTAAAGTCTACTAAACTCACCAAGCTCACACAATTAGTCCAACTTTTAGCAGCAGGAAAACAGCAGGGTCAGTCTATGGGAGTTACCAGGACATTTCTTTATTTTTAATTTATTTTTTGCAGATAAAGAGTAATTGTAGAAAAAAACCTGACAAATGATTAGATTCCACAAAAGTAGGTTTACCGTACAGTCGGACAACCCTAGAACACCAGAGCTACAAGGAATGGATCAGCTCATAAAAGCATATTCATGTGTTGGAATGGCCTAGTCAAGGTCAAGACTGAAATACAATGAAAGGCAGTTATTATCAATGCCTTCTTATCCTCACAGGGCTGCTAGGGGGCTATTTCCCATCCTGATTGCTGATTAGGCAAAAGAAGAGGTCCGCCCTGGAGAGGTCATACGCCATCCCAGGACAGCACAGAATTACTCCAGACAAACATCCGTACACACACGTTTTGTCACACTATCATTGTGAAGACTTTCTGTCAACTTACAATCAAATTGTCCCCACAGGAATACAAACGCATGGTCACATGTACACAAACACAAATTAGAGAAATTTACTAAGTTCAATTCATGATCATGGGTTTCATTTCTGGGACAAATCCAAATTTCTTAACAGGTACTATTTAACTCCATCTAAAATCACAAAATGGGCGTTCAGAAAGATGATCGATGTTGGAAATGCCTGAAAGCCAAAGGTTCTGTGGGAATTTCTTCAGGTCTGTTCAGTTTGGAACAAAGTTTTAATATACATGAAGAGTTGGTTGAAATTTTATTTACCTAAATCACCAAGACTGTCGACTTGGTGACAGAGGCAAATGTAAAAAAAAAAAAGAAAGAAAAAAATGTGACAGCCTTTCCTCTTATACGTCTACTACGTTTTGATAGTGTGAATTAACTAAGGTTTAGTGGCTTAATTACAACTTCATATTACTATACTTCAATGCTTTTTGGTTTGCTTTAGTTTTGTTGTGTGTACTTACTTTTGCATTTATACAAAACTAAAAACTGAAACACTTAAACACTAAACATGAAAGAATCCGGTTGATCTAATAGTTTTTTGTTCTTGGACTGTGGGAGGAAGATGGAGTAACAGGGTGAACCGAACATGAGCAGCAAAAAGATGGAAAAGCCTGCTGGCAAAATTTAATCTGCAATTTTCTTGGTGGAATTTAACAGTCCTAACCGCTGTTCCACCATGCCATCTACATAAAACACTCTATGTTTTTAGAAAATCAGAACTATTAGAATCGATAAATGAATAGAAATGATTTCACATATTATTCTCTCTTTATATTTATAATCTTTATGCCCTGAGTCGTACAGTTATGATGATGATAGAAGTGCAAACTCGCCTTTTGAGACGTGACTGTTAAGAAGGAAAAATTGAATAGAAAAACCTGAGCAGAGAAATATAATGCAAAATATGCTGCATAGCAGCTTTTCAGCTCCTTTGTTCCAAACCATTAATAAACATAGAACTAATGCTCCTCCATTAATCTCACTTAGAACCTTACGTTAACTAATATCAATCCCATTGTTGTTACTTCCTATCCAGCACAGTTCTATTCTGTTTTTTCAGTTTGACAACAAACAGCACAATGCAGACTAAAAGGACCTCACCTACTGCAATGTATCACTTGATTTCTTAAAAATAAGTCCCCGAGCATTAGTGGTTGGTAATACATTAAAAATGACTGGTTTGCCTAATTACGTTTTTTTCACCGAAGGACTTCGAACAATGTTTTAAAAAAGATGTTCTCCTGAAACATTATTTTAAAATGGGAGGACAGGTTTTTCAACAAGCACCACAGACATTAAACTGGTTTTGAAATCAGTGTTTTTTGACTTATTAAATAAACTGTGCTATATTTGTATGTTAATTTAACTTTTAGTCAAAGATTACTATTATTATTATTATTGTTTTATATATACATACACATGCAGAGATGATTTCTTGCAAAATTTTATAAAGAAGTGAAAATACAGGAGCCTTAATCTGGAATCGATTGACAAGAAACTCAGGAACCAAAAACTAGGAGACAGTAGGAGAGAATAGAACTAAGGAGTGACAGAATGAAAGAATGGAAAGAATCCAGCAACCAGTAACTGCAGAGAAGAAGTATATAATCCAAACAGAACAATGAATAGAGTAATCGACCCATAGGGAGCAGGTGTGGACAGCAGGAACCAGAAGGGAGCTAGGGCAAAAGAGACTGACACAAGGGGGCGACAGAGAGGAAACAAGAAATACAACTAGAAAAGAACTTGGATGACATAAAAATGGAAATGAAACTAATGACATAGAAAACACAGAATGACATAAATCCAAGTGAAACTGAAAACCCAAAGTAAAAACTTAAGCAGAAGCAAAAAGTCCAGAAAGGGTAGAATGATGATAGTATGAAGCTATAGAGCTGCTTCCGTTGCATCCATGATACTCAAAGGAGCACTTCCACTCTCCTCTCTCCTGATAAGATTGTTTCTATTCATTGTTGCTTTCTTGCTTAGTTGTTTCCATCCCTTTGTAAAGATGTGTTTACACTGAATGTGAGGGGTGTTCAGTTTACATTACATCCCTGTGTAGAGAGTAGCTCAGGAGCGCCATGAGGCGCAGAACGGAGCTCTAGCAAGGTGTATGGCATGTTTTTGATAATTACAGCGAAGCAAGAGTGGATAAGTCTAAACTTCTGCGTTGCTTTGACAAGGTGGGACTGTGATGACGGATAGAACAGCACAGCAGAGACAGGCCTTTTTAATCAAAATGGAGGATAGGGAAAACAATGTTGACAAAAGAAGTAGGAACTGCTCTGGTGTTAGGGTGGCTTTTAAAAAATCTGTTTTAATTTAGCCATGGAAGGATTGTTGCAGACCCTGGAGAGCACCACCTCTCCCCAGCTGTGGTGTCTGATGGCAGACGGTTGTAATCTGCTGCTGCTTCCTGTTAGCCTCGGTCAGAGAACGACTCTCCACCGCTCTGGGCCTCGCCCTGCTCAGTGGACTTCTCTGATCTATCTCTGTCCTCCTGTGATCTCCCCCTTATATTCCACTATTCTGCCATAGGTTTAAATATCTGTTAGGTTGACTTATTATTCAGTGTGGAAAATCTATTAGATTAAATTTATTAGAAGAAATGGTACAAAAGAAAAATCAACCCCAAATAATCCCAAAACATTAAAGATTAGTTATTAGAAATGGGGCGCACTGGGATCCATTCCACACAAATTAGGATGTATGAAAGTAAAGTGTGCAATAACACATTTAAGCAAAGTTTCAATACATCTGACTGTCTCTGTCCACCCTGAGTTTCAAAATATCTGGCTACTGCCAGCCTCCAGAATGAAAGCTGCACAGTTTTTTTTATGCAAAATGCTTTTGGTCAAAGACAAAAGCTTTTTAGCAGCACCCTCTTTTGTCTTAGGTACAATTGAGTTATTTAAATGAGCTTCACATTTAGATATAGCAGGAAATAAAAATCATAAGACCAAAAGTGCTCACCACCGGGATAAACATGACTAAGCAAAAAGTCTATATTAGAAGTTGTTTTCTCCCTTAGAGCTGCAGTGGTATCTCATTTTCTCATCTTCCTGTAAGTTTAATAAGAGTAACACTCTAACCAAAACTCTACTAAGCTACCATTTATGGAAAAAAAACATAAAAACAGGACTGCAGAGTAATTTCCTCACTCAACTGCAATTGGAAAAGTTTGTGAAGTGAGAAGACAGAATTCAATATACAATAAAAGCCAGAAGTGTCCAGTGACTGTTCTTTAAAAGCCTATTGCAGCAGTTTCCACCAATCATACTTGATGTGGTCTCAACCGTTACAGCGTTGGAATGGAAGCTGGTGTGTGTGGCTGAGAGAGGCGAGGAAACACTCTGGAGGGCATGTCGCTTTCATCTGGCTAAAGTCTTATTTGTGCATTTTTATGTGGACTCTGCCTTATGTCACAAACATGTTTTATGCAAAGATCTGAACCTTGTTAAATCTTCAGGAGGTTGGAATAGTTACTGCTGTGAAAATCAGCTCCTTTTACTGAGGAGCCTAATTAAAGTAGTTAGAGCAGTTTCTAAATCCCTGAAGGAAACCGTTTCTAACAGCAATCAATGTTCTTCTTTTTGTTAATTCAACTTAACAAAATATAAACCAGTTGTTCAGTTTATATTGTGCATTTTAGAGATAGCAGTGGTGGGTGATGGGTGGATGTAAACTCTGTGTTGAAGTCAGAGGATAAAATCTATTAATCTTCAAAATGGTTTCAAGGTTTAAACATGGCAATGATATCTTGCACGCCAATGACTTATAGGCTCGCTCTGCATACCTAAAATCGGTAACAACACTTAAACCACAGTGGAAATGCGTCACCATCACCATGATACGCACTTTTTGTATAGTGCTGGTCCTTCCTTGGCTGGTCCTTCACTGGC
>NW_015150757.1:286809-311634 GCF_000732505.1 Cyprinodon variegatus
TAGGGATTCAAACTGCAGGTTTGGACCCTCTTCCTCCCGAAAGGATTGTTTGAGCTTCACACTGAGCAGGGGATTCATCTCCACAAGAACCGTTCAAGTACCAAAGGAAATCTGAGTGGCAGTCAGCTCCTCCGCTCCTCAAGGAAACACCTTAACCTGGGTAAACCCTGTCCGCCCTCCAACGAGCAAACCAATTTCTGGAACAACCCGCACCGACTGGATTCAGAGAAAGACACCTTTTCTGGAAACGTGAGTCCTGTTGCTTTTTCTGCCCTTTGCAAATCGAAGCTCAAATTTCCCATTGCGCCTGAACTAAACACAGAAACTTCCCCTTTCACTTTTCAGGCCCGGTTCGCCAGCGTTCAGAGCAACACTGGACCCATCTCTACTAGTTTTCAATAAACCTTTTAAACCTTCCCCTGGTTCTTCTGAGTGGTTTTCTGCGTGTGGGTCAGATCATTGAATAAGATCATGACAGGTCCTTGGCTTGTCCTTTGCTGGTCTCCTAAGATTCCTTTTTAATCATCAATATTTGTACTAAAATATTCTTTCTGTCATGATTTGTGAACATTAAGAGAAGCGCCATCTCCTGGTCAGACCCCGTAATTCAGTGAAAGGAGGGAGTCAGAGTAAATAAATATGCACGCCCATGAGACAGAGGGGGTTACTCCAGTGGCTGGAAGTTGGAGGGGATTTTGCTGGGAGTTGCAGGGAAGTGGGCTGTCTGGGAAGGGCCATTTTTAATGGTTACTACTGTAGGTGGGAGAAAAAAAAATCCCACCATATTTTGTCATATGTACCGTATATGACACATGCGACAAATGCTGTTGAGATAAATTTATTTTTAAATATATTTTCTGTATTCTGCCTCGGTAAAGTGCCTTGAGATTATGTGTGTTATGAATTGGATCTATAAATATAAAGTGAATCTAAAGGAATGATATAAATCCTGTGTTTGACGTGGAAACCTAAAAATCAGCTTGAGTAAAATGATAATGATTAAAGTTGTTACATTACTTTCTGTTACGCTGATCTTTGAAGATATGTGATAAACTAAGTTAACGTGTCAAATGTCCTTATAATTTGTTCTGGATCCTGGTTTGTGTGGGCAAGCTGATATGTAAATTTCCGCTGATTTCTGTTACCTTATTTGGAGATTCTGTGATCTGAGAGGCTGAGTTCTAACATAAATAGGAGTGAGAGCGTGACATCCCGGCCACTGCTGTTTATCAGAGCAGCTGTCAGGCCTGCCTAAAAGATAAACGCTTTCTCTGTAATTTGTGTTTATATCAGTGACTTTTGACATGACTGGAAAAAAAAAATCTGTAATAAACTTTTTTGCATAATTTGAGAAAATTCCCTCCCGAATTAAAGAATATGTCTGGAGTTTGGTAATGGAAAGCTTCAGTCTTTCAGTTTTTGATAGTAGTAGTTGTTGTAGTCCCAATGTTATCGTTGTGATTCGTGTCTTATAGACGTAATGACATCTTTAAGGCTGAACCCGGGAAAACGTGATTAGTGCTCAGATGTAGAATTTGATGGCATAGTAGATAGATCATGCCTCCATCTATGCGTCCACTAGATGGGAGCATTTAGTCCTTTCTATAGTAGAGGAAGTCACAGTGGCAGATGGGGACTAACGCAAAAAAAAATAAACAGTCCCAAAATAAATGAGTGATCAACATCTTTTAATAAACATATAGAGTCCTTGCCTTTTTATCTCTACATTTAATTTTGATATTAGCTGACTAGAATATTAGGAAATATCGTGATATTGCAATATTGTGATAATAACATGCTGTGATCCAAGTATTATGATTCAAATTGTGTCGTAACAGGCTAGTAAGGATTGCAGCTGTAAAAAGAAAGAGTCAAAAATGTATTTTCTTTCAATTCACTCTGACCAAGTCCCCTTCTCTAAGATGCACTTTACTGCCAATATATTTATACTCTGGTACACACAACCTCCGTCAATCAATGGTATCAATGGTATCAAACTACACTGTCAGGGTGTCTGGGGTTTGGTTGTTTTTCTGGTGTGAGTGATCTTCCTGTGACAGAGAGGATCTTTGCTGGCCCAAGAACATTTTTCAGTCAAGATTACTAGCGTCTATATAAAGAGGCGAAGGATCATCTCCCTTTGCTGGATGATCACCTCTGACGATTTTCCAGCCAAAGACCTAACCACAGGAGTATCTCTCTTGTAGAATCTGTCTTCTTGTGGATCTCTTTAATTTGGACTCTGCCATTGATCCAGACAACCATTGAACCTCAATTTGTCTCTGATATTCATGGTAAAGGTTCTCCCTGTGTGCAACAGTTCTCAGTCTTCATCACCTGCCTGCCTGCTCTCCAGCACAAGGTCATTTGCAAGTAAAATGCTCTCAGGTCTCAGTCACATTCACCTGGACCTCTGGAGTACAGCCTGCAAAGCAGCGTCCTCTTCATCTCTCAAGCAAGCTCAGTCGTCAGGTGTCATCAACCAACTCCTTCCTGATCAGTATGCTTTCTCCCCTCAGACCAACAACTTACCCCACTTCTATATTCTTGTTCTCTTTTTATGAATAAAACGTTAAAAGTTGCTGGTTCTACATGTGATTCTGCATTTGGCTCAAAAAAGCTACATACACAACAATAAAACCGTTTCCAGATTCCCTCCTCAGTAAATGGCAATAATTTTGTAGATTATGATATGACCAAATAAAAATATTCAGTCTTACACCAATTTTGCATCATTTCCCCTGATTTAGCATTATACTTTATTAGTCCCCTCTGTTTACTGAAATGACTCTGTAGGAGTTATTGTCAAAGTTGAAAAGCTTGATTTCTCACTCAGCTCTGGAAGTCCTCACACTCATTCTATAATAATAATGTGCCACTTACTTCTAATAATCTTTTGGATATTGAGTCTCATCTCGTGTGTGTGCCAGCCTGGATCCTCAAAGCCCTGATGGCTAAAATGTTAATAAGCCAGCTAATAAAAGGAAAAGAAGAGTATTTAAGCAGTCATGCTTGGCTTCTCGGCTGCAGGGGCTCTGTTGTTTGTTTTGAAGCACTAATAATGGCTGCACAGACTTATAATTATGAACTTAGTGAGGTGAGGAAATTACTCGAGATGAAGAGACAGCAGGGGAGCAGATTGTTGGAAGGCACATATCAGAGTCTGTTCCTGACTCACTCCAGTTTACTGGAGGTGGAAATGAATGAGCTGCATCCTGATAGCAACATTATGTTTTTCATAAAGCAATGGAGGCTACTGGATTTTTTCTGTTGCTTTTCTGACAATGTTTTTAGATACCCATCCTCTCACTACAGCCACCTGATGCTTAAAAGCACCATGGAGGTCCATCCTCAAAGCACTTTCCTAGTCAGATGTGAATCAATGGCCCACCCATCGTTGTTTCTTATGGGATTTGTGTTTGGCCATTTGAATCATGATGAATGTGCTTTTATTACCACTTCAGAATGACAGAGCTGTAAATGCAACCCCCCCTCTGTTCAGTGATGGCTTTTCTCTTTTAACAACGATGGTTTCCTTCACCCTCTTTCAAACAATCTGTCCTCTCTGCCAAAAATCTGAACATGAAGTGCAATTGTGCAGCTGAATCTTATCAAAAGCTTGTGAACAGTCTCAGTGCTGTTTTTCAGAAATCCATTGTTTCATCTTTTGACTCATCTTCAGATTAGGTGAAGCCAGGAGGGAATGTATGAAAAGCAATTGGAAAAAATCCAATTGGTTTTAGATACAATGGATAATTAAGTTTTAACCTTTAGATCAGTTAATCTAAATGCCTTCCTTCATGATATTTGGGGCTAATTAGATTACGTTTTCAAAGTACGACCCCTCTCACAATCCACCATGTTAAAAGCACAGCTATTGTGAACGCTTGGTGAACAGGTAGGGTGGTAACAAGGTTTTGGCATGAAGGGGGTGGGGTAAATTTATCAAACAATTAGAAATGCTACTATTTTCCTCAAAATAGAAATATATCTATAGAAAATCAATCATTCATTTAGGGTACTTTTCATAAATGGATAATATTTTTTTCCACATAATTACCCTGAACTCCCTGCAAATGACACCCTTTCCTGGACTCATGCATTGGACCGCTTAGAGAACGCGGCTCAGCTTTGGTTTGGTTCTTCTGTCTTCTGGATGAAGAAGTTTTTAGTGTCATTGAACTGTTGGGTCGCCAGAATTTAGAATAATAGGGGTCTAAACGTTTAAAGAAAATCTGAAGGAAAGACGGCTAGCCTCCAGTTTAAGCTTCTTTGTGGTCACATGGTTGGTGATTTAGAATTTGCAGAGATATAAATAATGTTTTTTTTTTATTACGATAACAACATGGGTCAGAGTATTTAGGAAAAAGAAGATGAAACATACATTTGAAAGGATCCTCTACTCAGAGTGCCAGTGTTGATGGAAATTTATAAAAATGGATCAAAATAATTTCAATGCCAAAATCATTATTGAAAGCATTTTCCATTTTATTGATGGTTTTCTAAGCAGAGACTCAGGAATAATCCACTGGTTTACCCCTGGTGTTCTTGGCGCCTTTGTAATGAAATGACTTAAACATTTAAAGTAATAAAAGTAAAAAAAATAAAATAAAAAAAACTTAAAATTACTCAGGTGTTAGAAACATTGTAGGGGGAATTTTCTTCGAATACACTTGAGCCTACTGCTTGAGGTGTACTTTTATCTCCTATACTTCTCTGCACATTACCACCTGGACCTGGCAGTATTCTCAGACTCTACCAGATGGCAGAAATGCTTGTTGATTCCAAAAAGTATGGTGGGTGGTGTATCATTTTTATGTAAAAGCTTTGAATTACATGTCTGTTGATCTAAGGGTGATATTTGCTTCCAGCCTGTCAACCAAGCACAATCTGAAGTTGCCATAATCCCAAAATATGGCAGCTGTTTATAGTATTTTTCTTTCAATACACTGAAGTGTTGGACTAACTTTTGAGTTTCAGCAAAGCTAGATAGTTTTGTATATTCTTAAGAAAAATTATGTATCTCGACAGACATACCACCTTTCCGAATGTAGGTGTGGAAACTTGAGTTTTGTTTTTGAACCAAAACTCAGGCAGGCAACATATTTCATCCTGAACTAAATAAAGATTGAAGTTATTTCATATACAGTATTTCATTTTTTTCTCTAACCTTAAAACTATAATATTGCAGATCACCTTAATATTAGGGAAACATCTATTCAACATTGATGTTTTGATTAAACCCTGTAATCATGCATCTGTGATTAATTCAGCAATCAGTGTATTGATTGTGATTTCACATATAAACTGTTTTTGTTGCTACGCACTTGTTAATAGTAATAAAACTATGTAGCAGAGCATTTACTTGTTAAAGCTATCAAATACGAAGATTCGCATTATCTGTGCCATCCGCTTATTTGTGCATGTGAAACCAGAAATAGATTGAAATTACTTATCTCCATTACTACTCATAAAGAATCCCTTAAACTAGTTAATATTAAAAAGTTAATGATAATTTGCTGTGTTTACATCCTTTCTGTTGCACCACTCGTCTGTAACCAATCTGTCCCAGAAATGGGATCCCTGTCCTCCGTCCTTATTACATTTCTCAGCTCTGGATTTGTAAATATGTTTAATGTTTGCATTTCATACTATTCAAGTAGCATTGTGACGGTTTCCTATAGTCAAAGACTGGGGTGTGAGTCAGGTCTCTCTCCTGACATATAAGATTTATTTTTGTTGCACAGTTTTACTTTTGCCATACAGAAATGACACCAAGTATATAAACACATAATAGTACTTATCACCCTAAACATTAATGTAGAAAACCCAAGATAAAGTTTCTTTCAAAAGTCTTAAACTTTCTTTCAATTCTTAAAGTTAAATAATCAGTGTCTCTTGCATTCAGTTCAGTGAAAAAAAACATAAACTAACAAATAAATCCAGTCCACATATTAGTGCTGATCAGTCCAATCCAGGCAGCTTGAGCCAAAAAAACAATAGGACAACAAACTCCAGTCAGCGTTCTTCCACCAATTCTCACGAAGGACCCAAATCAAACTGCATTGTGTCAAACTTGTGCTCAGTGGCACGCAAAGTTTTAGCCCAAAGCAAAAGAAAGTCTTCAGCGGCAAAAGGACAACAGGACTCACAGTACCAGGGCTAGTAAGACATCGCAGTTCCACCTGGATGCGTGAAAAAGACGTTTCTGGTGAAAAGCAGAGGAGCCATCAGCTGTTTCTCTTCACTGGCGCGTACTTTCCGACTGTCAGAGGGACGTTCTCACCGGAAACACCTCAGCTCCCTCCCATGTAGCTGGACGTACCTTAAATAGGCGTTTGGAGGCGTGCAGGTAGGTTTGTGTGTTAACAATATTCAATTAAGTATTTTCAGGCTGTAACAGCAATAAAGTACATAATCTGATTAATTACACAACTAAAATACAGATAAACACTGCAACACTGGGGGTGCTGGCCTGATGGTTAGAGCAGTGTGCTTGTGCTCTCAGAAGGTTGCAAGTACCCGGTTCGATCCCCACAAACTGGGTCCCTGAGCAAGACCCTAAACCCCACACTGCTCGCAGGCCGCCGAACAATGGCAACCCACTGCTTCCCAAAGGGGATGGATTAAATGCAGAGAGTGGATTTCCCCACTGTGGGACAATAAAGGGATCTACAGCTTTTTTTTTTTTTTTTTACATATCAAAGCTTTCCTAAGAACTGTTCAAATGTCAGGGAATCCCAGAGTACCTGAGTGTAGGGTTGTGGTTGTTGTAAACTGGTGGAGCTAGCATTAGGCTTTTACGGGGAGTGGTGGCCCAATGGTTGGAGCATTGTGCTTGGGTTTATGAGGCTCTGAGTTCAAGTCCCAAAAACTCCCACAGACTGCCACTCTGGGTAACTGAGCAAGAGAGTGGATTTCTCCACTGTGGGACAATGAAGGAATTTATATCACATTACATATCTTTCATCACACTGATCTCAGCATTTCCAGTTCCAAGTGGGGCCTGCAGAAAAAGGCTTTTGATACTTTCTCTATTTTGTGTTTTTGAGCTATTCGTCAAACCAATTCCTTCTCCCTATAAAATGTTTAGTTTTTATTGAATCTATCTATAAAGTGTTTCTGATTCTGGGCTGACGATAGATTCCTGAAGGCATGAACCCACCATGCAGACATGAGTGAACATTTAGGGAGCGGACATTGAACTAACTCTTTTAGAAATACCTGGCTGTTCACACAAAGCAGTAAAATTAACCAGGTTCTACAACTTTAAAAGGAGACGTTACCCTACAAAGAGTGTATGATCTTTTGAATTACCTTCCAGCTGTCTAGAAAACCTTTTTGATTTATGATGACAGCCCCTATATTCTACGGTATGGTTTGTTGGAGCTCTGTCCTAGGATGTCCTCCTGGACCCAGTGCAGCTGATTAAAGGCTCAAAAACTCCTATAACCATCACTGCTCTCAACAAGCTTAATGAATGGCTTCTATCTCTGCTGCTTAAGAAAAACAAGAAGTCACTCCATAGTATGGTGTCTCATATATTTCAATACCTAAGGTGGTACCTTCTAACCTCCATCCAGCACGGTACCTCTGTGAACCTCCCAGAGGGCCTCACCCCCTATGTTGAAGGTTTTAGGGGAATGGTAACAGTTCCTTCAGGCAGACATGAAGCATATTAAAAGTTCCTGACATCTTTACCAAGCTGTTGAAAGTGACACAATTTCAGTAACGACACAAATAGTCAGACTAATGAGACGGTTTTCCTTCTTTTGTCTATGGATAGCGCTGAAGATGAACTACTGACTAGTTATTCCAACCAGCAGCTTCATTAAGGGACAAAAGCGTTCTATTTAATGAGAGGCGGTCGGTTCTTAATGAAAAGGTCAAACACGAGACATCAAAACAAAAGAACAGGAAATGAGGAAGAGTATTATCAATATGGTAGACAGGTGAAAATAATGAAGAATAAAAGCTTTATTCTCTTTAAGTATTAAATATTCCTAAGGAATAAAGTCTTTTATTCGTGTACATGGAGCATTTCGCTTTACTTCTAGAAAAGTTTTGTTACCTGCAGTCTTTATTTATGTTACCTTTTCATTCAACTTGCAAAATAGATATTTATTTTAGCACAGAATTAATGTAACTGCAGGGGAAAGTCTTTACTCTGGGTGCAACTGTGTGCCCTTTTTATTTCCTTAGGTGCACCAGATTGCATGTAACAACCAACTTTTAAAGTGCAGGTTTCCTTGTTGCCAGCAATATTGAATTTTAAATGACTGAAGTGATAAAATACAATTATTTACAGCAAGCATCTATCCAGATAGATTTTTGCCAGTCCATTTTGAGCCTAAATAGATTTCCAGCAGCAGGGTTGATGAGGAAACATAAACAGACGTAGTGCCATCTGCTGGCAGTACAGTGGAATCATCAGCAAGCACGATGGAAGCAGCTACTAAATAGACCCCAAACGTCCTGCAATGCTTTACAGTTAAGCTTAGCATAGTTGAAGACCAACTGATATAGATTAGATAAACTAGTCTACAGTGATGGAAAGTTCTAGTGAATCCTCCCCAGTGCAAGGTAGGACACAAACAATATGTTCATTTACCTATTTATATTGTTGACTTCTGCTTCTTCTTTATTTACCCCATGCACATATGGCCCCTAACATATCTGCTTTATAATTGTAAATATAAAAAAAGGGCATTATGTAATTATAAATTTAGCAGAAATAAAGTTTGAAACACTAAACAACAAGCAATACTCCAGCAGGATGCGGTAATCTGTCAGAAAAATACATAAGAGTGAGTTAATGAGGTATAAATGAAAATGAAAAAAGTCAAATATAATGACAATGCACCTTTCACTTACAATATGGTGTGCAGAAAATTCCTC
The DNA here is from genome assembly GCF_000732505.1 of Cyprinodon variegatus. NCBI lineage: Eukaryota > Metazoa > Chordata > Actinopteri > Cyprinodontiformes > Cyprinodontidae > Cyprinodon > Cyprinodon variegatus. Next base: position 295,708 of record NW_015150757.1, read on the forward strand.
CTCTCAGGTACAATTCTAAAATTACTTTCAGAAAAAAGTTTTAGTCCTTTTCGAATGTGATCTCTGAAGGCTGAATGTCTTATGAACTCTCTTCCATAGCCGCTGCTCTGATGGCTGACTCCTGCAGTTCATCTTGGCCTTGCTTAAACCACCATGCTAAACTCTGCAGCACCCATTTCCTCCAGTTATTCCCTAAATATAGCTATAGTAATGGGATTTTTCTCTATTCATCCCCATGGGAGAAACTGAATTGTGATGGTAGCAAGACAAAATCCAAGAGCTGCACATCTAAGAGGATCATTTAAAGAGTATTAATAAAAATGTCCCAAAACGTTTTAACAGGACGGCTATCACTGCCATACAAATCATAGTAAATTAAAGTGGATTAAATAAAACTTCCCTGTTAAAGAGATCAGAAAGGTTGTGAGGTGAATAATACAGTATTCTAACCATCAGCCTGAAGCTCTGGTACTTTAGACACTGCAGTGGTTTTAGTAGAGGAGAATAAATCCACAATAATGGAAAACAATCTGTGTTACTGAGCCAACACATAGATCTAGAAACCAGATCATTTTCTCCAGTTTATTCATACACAGCCAGATATTTCTCACAGATTTCACCAGGATCATCTCCATTCTGGTAAGCTAACAAACATCAGATTGAGGGTAAGACCCTTACCTTTTCATTTAGATGTGTTTTTTAACTCTTGCTCACCGTTGCTAGTTTAAAAGTTATCCTGTCTTTGCTACATCAGATCTTTAAATAGTAATTATGAGAAGCTATGAACTCTTACTGTAAAAACCCCTTAAAATATTTAATGATACGTAGTTTGCTAGTCTTTTGGTTTAAATGCTAGTAGGCATTTATGCAAAATGCTACTTTTATTGATATGTGAGGTCATTCAACCTTCTGAATAGAACATTCTAGCACAAATAATGTGCTAGAATATAAAATAATAATACAGGTTTTCATTTTATCATTTGGAGCGCTTGAGATTCAGGCCTTGAGTTAATGGACTGTTGATGTTAGCCTTAAATTCCATGTTAGAAGTATGGAAATCAAACAAATGTGCTTAAAAGTGCAGTGAATCTTATTGCAGAAAGGAGCAAAATGCATCAAGCAACCAAAGTTTTTGAAAGTTCAAAAGGATAAAGTTGGAAGCAGACCTTTTTTTGACCTTTTTAAGTTTAAAGGTAAAGAAACATAAGCGGCACGAACCGCACGGGCTAAAAATATGGTGCCGGAGTGAGGGCAAATTATTTACCAAAGTATTTGTTCATTATTGACAACTATTGTAACTTTTCCAATTAGAGCTTTCCTTTATTTCTTGGTCTCATTAATCCAGTGGTTCCCAAAGTGTGGGGCGCGCCCCCTAGGGGGGGCGCAATGCCATTGCAGGGGGGGCGCGGGAAGCGGTATGGATGAATGAAGAAAAAACAAAAAACAAAAAAAAAAAACAGACAGATGCTTGACTGAGCATAATGGGCAGTTGTGACACTGCAACCCAGATTTGAGAAGAGAGCATTAATCAAACTGGCAGGTACCTATTTACACATCCTTCTCTTGGTAACAGTTACTAAACATTTTAGTTATTGCATTAACCTCATCAACGTTTCTGCCCATTATTCTAAGGGGTTCCCTCCAAAATCAGTAGAATACATCCAAAAAGATTCACAAAGTAAAGAAGGTAAGAATATGGGAGACATATTGTATTTGGGAGTTTACATGTACAATAGTTTGATAATGTTCATGTTGAATTTAAAAGTACGCAACTCTTGCTCAGTTTACTACACAAACGGAGAAATTGGTCAGGAGAATTTTTAAAACGTATTTTTGTTATCACTGATAATTACCATAATAGCCCTTATTCTGTTAAGTTAAGAATACTGACATTTGTAGAAAGATCTGGCACCAAATAATCAGTAGAAAGTTGTTTTCTTATGATGCAGCAGATAGCAGAGGCACTCAGGTGAGTAATGGAAGATAACAGGTGAGTCAATTTAGTTCATTTTAATTTCTTTCAAAGAAAAAAACAACAAAAACCCTAATGTTTACCAACTGAGCACAATCAGAAGAATCTTGGTGATAAATCTTTTTAAACTACAGTTTGGTGGTATCTGTCTTTATAACTGAAATCTACTACAGGCTCCAAGGTGAGATTAGTTATGTATTTTGTCATTTTCTTGGTGGTTTTCCCAAAAGGTCAAATATCCAGCTTTATTTTAGCCTTTCAAAGCTAAAAATAAAAATGATGCCTTTAGAACTACTTGGGGATAAAATATTAGTTGTTTTTTACAGTCATGAAGAAAAACATTGATTTCCAAACAAAGCCCCGCCTCCTGTTTGGGTGCTGCCCATTTTATGTATCATTCTGAGTCTGAAGGCTGAACAAACACCTCTGGAGACCAAAGAAATTATCATTTTGTTGACTTAGACCTTGTTTAAAAATGAAAGTTGCTAAACTTTACAGCTTAGCTGCTAAAAACACCCAAAAAGCATTGTATTTATTTACAGCCGTAAGTTATTTGTTACACATCACCTGATTGGAGAGTTGACATTGTTTTACATTGAGGGTTTTCCAAATACAACATTTTTATTTGCAACACAACATTGCAGCTTTTAGTATTGATGGATACAGATATTGAGCTGTTATGGTAACGTGACAAATTATACTTTATTTTATTCAGGGACTTTAACACTTTAATTAGAAACATTTTAACATGTAATCAAAAAAAAAAATGTAACGCTGTTATTTAAATGATCTTTTATACATACAAGCAGACAGGAGCCTGAGTCTGCTTTAATTCATAAAATCCAAGTACAAATAAAACAATTTATCTTTTGAGGTTATTAAACCTAACAGAAGGCTACATTAGACTGTATAAACCCTGTTGATTTATTTTTTTATCCCTCTATGTTCTCCTCAGCTCACTATTTATTTGTTATTAAATACAGTGATATTAAATAAAGGTTATCAATGTATTAAGAATAACTACTTAAAGTTTTCCTCAAGTAAAAGTTGTCATTCATAAAAATACTTATTAAGAATAAATGATTTGGTAAAAAGGCTGCTTAGATTGGTCTTTTCTTCATGTGGATTAAATGCTTAAACATGTTTAAAATTAAATAATCAGAGAGACAAACAAATGATTACATGCAATGTGAAATTTTTAAAACAAAAGGTTTTAAAAAACATATTTAGAAAATTAATTAGGGCAGAATAAAACCCCGCAGTAATTTAAACTAAACATTCTTGGGCACCAGGATAAAAAGTTAGATTCCTGTTTTAGTGAAGCACGGGTTCTTTAAGTTAGCTCAAATGGTTCAAAAAGAAAACTAAGAGGACAGAATGATTCATTTATTTTTCAAGTTTTCAGAGTTGTAAAGTTTTCTTTGTGCCAAAATATATCGGCTCTTTAATCTGTTAAAGTTTGACCTAAAGAAGATTTGTTATTGTAATAAAAAAACAGAGGTTGCTTTGTTCACATGTACCTTGATTACTTCTGACAGTCTGTAATTCTATTGTCTGTTCAGTTCACTTTTTTCTGAAACCTTCTGGTAGTTTTATTGCCTGGATTTTCCTGGAAAAAGTCCAGATGCAGAGGCCCAGTGACCCAGATATTCACCTTTTCTGGATGCTGGTCTCATCAAACAAACCAGATGTTGATTTTTGATCATTTTTTACTTTCATGACGACACGATATTTGTTCGGTCATCATAATCTCATAGTTAATTTTCAGTTTGAAGGGTTTTGGAAGTGGTTTAGTCGGGGATTTCACTGAAATGCTGACTTCATTTCATTCTGCTCTTTACTGTGTTAGAGGTTTGATAAAAAAAAAGTTCCAATAGTTCTACTTCAGAAGAGTGCTTTAATGAAAACAACAAAGCTCTATGCATCATTAAGTCATGCATAATTAAAAACAGAAGAAACATGCGTGTTTGATTAAAGGCGTCTGTGAGAAGACATCGTCAGAAAACGTCGATACAGAAGCGTGGACACATGCAATCCGAAAAAAAACACAAACACACAAGAAATACTGAATGCACAGTTTTCTCTTCAAGTTAATGGTGTAAAATGCAAAGACGGCGCTTCAGACACGCAGACACACACACACACTCACAGGCCTGAGTCCCAGTGGGGAGTTAATGTCATCTGCGTTTAGTTGATTGTAGTGGCTTTTCGCCCCTGGAGACTTTCCCACTAGTCTGCAGAGTTACAGACTTTATCTGCTCTTCATTTCCATATTAACACAAATGAAAAACATACGCACACATATACATGTACGCACCCACTCCCGCACAAACAAAATTAACCAAACAGAGTGAGACACAAAAACACAAAACAAATCAGATTTGAAGAAGCCACAGAAGCTAAGAAGTTTTCAGTTTTTTCAAAATGAAAACATCCAATTTTAAACAGAACAAAGCAGTTTGATTTCACTTCCTTCTAAAAGGGAAATACAGCAGGGTAACTTTTAGATAAAAACATTCTTTAAAAGTTCCTCTGGGAAACTCAACAAGAAAGGAGCATCACATTTTAAAACCTACTACGCCTTTTTTTGAATCTTTACTTTGTTTTCACCAAGGACTGTAAAAAACCTGTTGCCTGATGAACCAAAATCCTACTGTCGTTACAGCAGTGGTAACTCAGGATTTTCGGTTTAGGCTAAATTTTACCATTAGAAGAAAAAGTAAAAATATTTTCACCTCCTAGGAAAATCTCAGATTTTTACCGTCACAATGTTCACTTTACAGAGAAGATAGAAGGTAATGAAAGAACAGCATCGTCCTTGTCCTTTAAGATAGAATAAGATAACGCCATTTTTTTTTTCTTTGTCCATATGTCTCAGAGAAAGTTCCTAGCAGAAGCTATTTTTAGTTTGCATTGTTAATAAAAGGCTGGCTCTTTTTTTAGACTTTATTCAGCATGTTTGCAGAGTCGATAATTTCCAGCATTATCATGGTCTGATGAAGCAGAAGGGACCGGATGGGCTAAGCCTTTTTTCCTGCTGCTAAAAGTAATGGGAAAATTATATAAATGGGTTTATTTTAGTATCTTAAAATCCTTCAGGAGGTTTGGATTATTTTAATAACCATCTATGCTGCAACATACCAGATAATCTGAGAAGCAGTTTATAAAAAAAGCTCTCTATATTGTTTAATGGGTACCGCATGATTTGCTTTTAGCGGACAGAACTACGGTAACACTATGGTAACATAGTTCTCTTTGAATTTAATTTATATTTATAATTTTGTAATATTTTATAATTTAGCTATTAGAATTGCAGTGTATGGGCATTATACAACAAATAAAAGTGAAAACACAAACTTCAAACAATTTCACAAGTTTAAAATGAGTTATTACAAAGTTATAAACTAGACATAGTTGACATAGATAGATGAAACATCTTCCTCCAGGCTAACCTATGTTTTCCAAACATTTAGTTTTTTTCTAGAAAAAAGTTAAAGCTATTGACCATTAACCCCATCCGTCGCTCCAGTCCTGGTGATTCTCATTTCTCTGTGTCTTTCACCAAACAGAAAATAGAAACGGTCAGATCTTAAGGAGCTTCTGTCTCTCACCTGCTTCTCTCTCCACTGCGCAACCATAATTACCTTCTCAAGTAATCAAAGAGAAACCTACACACTCACAGCCTGAAGGGACACTCTGTTCCAACTATGGCTGCACAGAAGCATTTAATGGCTTTTTACATACATGAATATTTATTTTATCATCTTGCTACTACACTTTTGATTCACTCACAATATGACACTGAAAGTGAAGAGAAATAAAACTATACCACAGATCTATGTTAATGTTGATTTTATCACCACAATAACAGATACAAACTGAAAAAAACAACATTTTATATCTAAGACACTGGGAGCTTTTCACTGATCCACATTCACAAACGTCTGAAAATCTTTTATTGACGACGTTCGCATGGGAGTTTCTTGGATCATAGCATAAGCATTTACAAAACCCCCAAAGACATTTACATTTAGCGTTACATAACAGCAGCTCATCTATTTAAAGAGTTTCCAATCAATTGCCTACTGTAATCCTTTGAAGAAAATGTGTAAGAATGGATTATAAAAGTACATTTTCTCATCAGTTTTCTTGCTGCTCGCTCTATATTTATCCAAGTCTTATTTCTGCTGCCTTTCAACTGAATGCCCCCACGAATGTCATCAAGTGTTGCAAACTCTTTTTACTCAACAAATAACAATTAAAGGACATTAAAAGTAAACACTAAATCTTCATTTTATATGCTGGTTAAGGCCTCTAACATGCTTGTTATCTTGCTTTTATGTGTATGTAACCTGTAGGATCAAACAGATGTTTTAGAGGTAAATTTCCTCCAAATCTGAATAAATTCTCAACCCTGTAATGACTAAACCAAAACATATTTTTATAAATTCGCTGTCATCCAGTTCACTAACTCTGGATATCAGTAGGTAGAAATCCCAAACACGTGTTTTAATTCAGGCCTAAATTATCACTCAGGTTCCAAGCCTTTTTCAGACATACTGACAGCTCAATATTCAGAGAACCCAACCACTATGATGATTTTAAATGTTGCCATTCTTGAGTTGGTTCTGGTAGTGAACTGGGCAATCTTTACCAGAATATTGGTATCAGAAAGCAACAAGAGGAAAATGTTTATAGCGTGCAACTGGTGAAAGTAAAAAATCAATTTTGACATTTCCAGAAAAACAGTAATCTAATATTTACTTTTAAAGAGGCGCTCCTCTATCACTCTGACCCAGCCAAAACTCACCTGGAAAACCTAACGTCTCCTTAGTGCTGTTTGGCCACATCCCATATGGAAAGGAGCAAGGAAGTTAAATAAATGATGCCAGGGAATCCAGCATTGTAAATATGAAAGAAAGAAAGAAGTTGTTTTTGTGTTAAAGTTCCTGTTTAGTAGTCTCATTGTTCTCTTTTAAAATACAGATTTTTTTCCAGCTTTTTTAGAGCTGTCCATGGTGCTGATTGCAACATGCAGCTTGACATAACTTTCCACCCCCCCATGCACCAGACGTCATTTAGCCATTGTTTTTTAGGCTAAATCTGGTCAGTCTTGATTTAGTCCAGAAACTGGGCTGTGGGTTGGTCTGATTTAGCCCCACTTTGGTCCAATAATAGACATTGGAAAGATGTAGCAAACCCAGGTTTCAACATCTTTTCAACGATCTAAAAATTACAGCTTTTCACCTTTCACTTTTCAACCAAATATAGATATGGTTTGGACATAAATTATGTTGTGTTTTCAATGTCTTTTAACTAATCTTTGCTAGTTGGAGCAGCATTAATTTTTAAAAGTTAACATTACGTAGTTAAGCAACATCACACAGAAGAAAAAGAAAAGAGGTGAAAAAGCTCAACATTTAGAGTGTAAAAAAAATGTCTGTTACATGATAATAATAAAAAGGATGATGAAAATGTCATTTATAAAAATAATAACTATAATGATAATAATTATTATTATTGTAATTAAAAATAATATTTTATGATTCTCTTTAAAAAATAAGTGACTAAGGGCAAACCAAACGGTTATCTGATTGGCTCTAATCTATTTCCACTGACACTGTTAGACTGGCCTTTAAAATCCGGATCCACCTGCAATTTTTACTAAATCAATTGTTAATAAACCCTTTGCTTTTTTTGGCTGTCATTTAGTTATTAAGAGTCTTTTACCCGCCTTGATCTCAGGCTTAAATCATTAAAAACCTTTACACTGGTGACCTGATAAGTGCTGTCAGGTCTTAACTTTGCTTTGCCGTCTTGTGCTCAACAGAAATATGATCCTACCTGTCGTGGTGTATTGGGTAGAACAGCTGCTGCTCAGCCGTTTCTCTGTAAAACTCGTTTACACTGAGCCAGAGAGAGATGAGCTACACGCGCTCTGTGTTTACACAGCCTGATATGAGGCGCTCCATGTGTGCCGTTACCTGCATGTGTTTAAAAGTGCATCAGAGCAATACAAACACCGTGTTTACAGCCTCAGATGCATCTAGTAACTGTGATACATCCAGTGCATGCTTACAGTCTCTCTAATTAATTAAGGTGTAAAAAATAAATGTTTGAAAACACTGGGAGGAGATGAATTTAGATCTAACTTTGAAAGAGAAGAAGTGGAATTTGTTTCCGTAACAGACATATTTTGAAACTGAGCTCTCGCTTTTTGTAAGGCTATAGGAGGATCATTATTTTACTGAATCCATTTTCTATGCATCCTTTTCTGTTTTTAAAGGAGATTGATAAACTGCACTCTCTGTTCCTCATTGTTTCTGAGAGGCTTTATCAGTTTTCTGTCCTCCTGAAACCTATCGGGTGTAAAGTATTCTTTTTTAATGTGTCATTGATTGTTTTTGCATGAGTGTGTCCCACTTGCTATATACGCAATATGCAGTTCCAAACTGACTCTTTCCCCGTACGATTAACAGATTTTATTTTCTATTTTCCCCCAAAGTGGATGTGTTTTACTTGTAACTGCGTCTCTCTTCCTGTCAGACCCATGAAACTGCAGCTGAATTACTGCGTAGTCCAACGGAAATAGAACTGGGCTCTATCTCAGTCATAGTTATGTAGCCAGTTGTCAGGCGTGATCATCCCCACTGACTTTCAGTGAGCACTAATGGCACAACCTCGTCCTGCACGATTTTCTGTCGCATCGGTCGCAAAATTGGATTCGGTGTGTTCTGCGCTTTATAAGACGGGATTTCCTTAGAAGGAGCCAATCACAGGCAGTAACATTTCACCAGTCGTTACCATCCTTTCAATGAAAAAGTTGACACCAGTGCCCAGAATCAGAGCCACATAGAAGTAGCCGAGAGGCTACGGGCGCAGGGAAAGCAAGCAACTTGTCAGCAAGCAACATTTTCTGACAAGTTCAGAAAATGAGTATGAACTCGTGTGTGGGACATTTTGGGAGCTCATAGTATGGGACCTGCATGCACAGAACGTTCAAACCATTGGGATTAGTTTACATAAATACTGATGGTTTATAGTTAATTTGCTTATTGAAAGCAATACTGGTTAGTGTTTCCTGTGATTCACACTACAAACACAGTCAATTATAAGCTTGAGATACTAGAAGTTCCTCAACAAAAACTAAAAGACAAAAGATAGAAGGTGCTAATGACTAAAAATAAAGAATTTTGTTTAAATAATTATAGAATTAAGGAAAACTTTTAAAACCGGAAACCTGAACATAGAGTATATGGACATTGATAAATTAAGATTTGAATAAGAAAGATCTAGAGTTAACTTCATAAAGAGAGAAAAAAATAAGGATCTGTCATTAGGGGAGAATTTTCTTTACCTCCCTTTATCTACAAGATAACTATTAGCCACTTTGGTTTAAATAGGAGTCCGATGAATGTCTGCTCTCCATTAAAGCCCTCAGAGTCTTTTTCCACCATATTAAACCATTCACATAACTTCAATTAGAAACCATTAATTTCCCAAACTGCATTCTCACTTTAGCCATCAGAGGGTTTTTAAATCATGGCCAATTACCCTGCCACCACAGTTCTCTGCCTACATTACTGAACCAATCAGTCAGACAGAACGAGGCCCGTCCATTAAAGCCCAGCGAGAGTCAAGACTGCGCTCTGGCGTGACCTGTCCAGAAGCTCTGCCACAGGAAAATCATTGAAGTTTTAATAGCCACTTCTGAACCTTAAAGGTTTTTAGAAAGTATTAGTGAACATTTTCTACAGGTTTTTTGCTTAAACTAAGATTTACAAAACTAAATCTGATTACGAAACAAATCCGTTAGAATGGTTGTTGTTTCTGAATCCATTTATGACATAAGAACTTGATTTTCTCTCTGAAAGGCTATTATCCAGCATTTCTACACACCACCACTTCATATCTAATGGGGTTTAAAAAGTAATCCACGGTGACTCACTTGACTCTTCAAACTACAAAACAGATGACAAAAGTACAATCATTGAAAGTTTTAAAGGTAAAAATTGGTAAATTGAATCTGTGATTGCTCTAGTTAAAAATAGACAATATGACCCTACTTACAGACATTGAGCAAACAAGAATAAAGGCAGACCAAGACTCAGCTAGCTATAAGACATTTCTGTCTTATTGGTTTCTTCAGAGCTTATATGCCTGTTTAAACCTCAAATTCTAGCCTGAAATGTAACAAAAGTATTCAATATTTTTCTTAGTGAAGCAGCGTTTAGGTTTAAACATTTTCTTTTTATTAGAAATAAGTTAATTCCAAGATATGTAAGAGCAGTCAAAATACTGTTTCCTGTCATGATCTCAGCACTGATGCCTGGCCTGATCACTCATTTCACACACCTGATTAGCTCCGCCCAGTTCTCATTACTCGGTCATCTGATCCACCCACATGAATCACTATAAAACCAGCCTTCAGACCAGTCATCAGTGCCAGATTATTTCAAGCCATTGGTGAATCTTATTCCAGCATTCTTAGGTATGAATTCCTGATCCTGACCTGTCTGCCTCTCGACGTCTGAGCCTGCCTTTTCACATCTGATTCTGTTTGCCTGACCTGTCTTTTGGTTTCCTCCTGACCTGACCACCAGACTGATCTCTGCCCGTTGTGTACCGAACATGGAACTGTGAACCGACTCAGTTCTGGAACTTCCTTCTGCACCTCGCCAGCTCTCTGATCTCCTGGCTCCGACCATCGACTACATCGCTGATCTTGTCTTTGGCTTTGCTCTATGGCTCGTCCTGATCACATTCGTCTACAGGGTTCTGACTGCCTGCCTGTCCCCCAACCTCTAATACCCCTGCATCCGGGACTCTCTGAGCTGCAAACCTCCGCACCAGGTTGGCAGCCTGCCAGCTGGGATGTACCTCTACTCCTGGAGCAGAACAGGACATTAAGACCAGGTTAGTGACCCACACATTTGTGTACAAGCACTTCAGCTAAACAAGTTCACCAATCTGTTTTCTCCTCCTGCAGAGGGTCCCTCTGTAGTGGCTGACACCGCCTGCTCTTCATAAACTGTTTGTCTGCTTCCAATACTGGGTTCATCTGTTCTGAGCCAAACAGTTTCAGCCGTTCCTAGAACAGTTAAATATTTTTTTTGCAATAAATCATATTTTACTAGAAAAACTATTGTAGGATAAGGATCTTACTTTAAGAAAAGGACAAGCTTATTAGAAATAAGCATAATGAACACTGTCAGGCTGTTTCCTGAAAACATAAGGTTGTGTATTCATAAAAATCGATTAAATGTTAATAAAAAAGACTTTATTAAACGTTCAGATATCTTGATATCTGTTGTAGCCTGTATGCTAACTTGTGACAAGTTGCACAATTTTGAATTCAAGTTTAGGAAACCATGAAAATGTTGAAATACTACTTGGAATCTTAATTTATTCTACATTGCTTATTTACCATCTGTTTCCCTAAGAGCTCCTGTTGTGATCGATCAGATCAGTCGTCTAAGACAGAACAAAGCAGATCAATATTTTTTTGCACCAAACAAATTATTGCAAAAATGTTTTAAAAAATTATATCGAACATACAAGTGAAAACATCCTTATAATAGTTTTTATTGAATTTTGTGATGCTGCCTTCTGGGACCACTTCCAGGTGATGTAGGACTTTGGACCTATCAGGTAGCATCCAAAATAAATCCACATAAAAACTGAGAATTTCCATTTATTTTACAATAACGAAGGTGAAGTTGAATAGGAATCTTTTTCAAAGTCAGGATCATTTTCTAAATCAGGATCCAGTTAGACAGCTTAGACTCAGGATTCAAATTTAACTGTTACTGTTTAGTATAAATCCTATTCACATCAAAGGACCATTTAATAAACTATTCTTAACATTTGACAACAAGATTTTTAACCACATCTGTAGCGTGCTCTTCATGTTCCTTCCTGTCTGTGAAGTCAAACAAAGAAGGACGCTGTAGGAGTGTGAACAGAAGGCTTGAGAGAGGCACTCAGCTCCAATCAGACTCAGATTAGGGCCACTGATTGTCCTTGTAGCGCTGCAGTCACTCAGGTTGTCTTATTTGGAGTGTGTGCCCAACTCTATGGCTCTTTTTCACTGGGTTTATTTTACTGCGTACTTGTTGCTAGGCTGCAGAGATACATTAGTGGTACATTTGTGACAGAGCAGCTTTTAACAAGATTTTAACCTTTCTGTATTCACTTTCATCAGTGTTTATTTAGTGTAATCGATTTATAACATTTGGTAAAATTAAATTTTTTTATCTGATTGTATAATTATTATGTTTTAATGATATATTATAAAGAGAATAGGATTGCAGTGGGTATCATGTGCGGAAAATATTTAGGTTATGACAAGGTTTATGACTAACACACATTTTCCAACCATCTGCTGTGAGCCTTAGCTTCCTGGTTGCAATAAACATACATATGGGGAAAATCAAAAGCAGTTAGAAACCAACCGACTGGACAAATACAGTACAGCAATGTGAAAAGTGAGGGCACAAATGTTCCTCTAAGCAGTCATTTTTTACTGCATGGATGCAAAGATTATTACTTCAACCTGATTTGATACGTTTTACAACTTTAGCTCCCATTTTTTATACATTCATTTAAGTCTGGATATCTAGTTACCATCTGGGTTTTATATCAGGCCTAACCTCAGTCCCCAATATTGTCTTTTGCTTCCATTCAAAGCTTCTTCTATTTATATAAAGCATAAAAAATTCTATTGTAGCGTACCTACGTTATTATTTTTTTATAAATTCAGTTTTTCTCAACACTTTTAGCCGATTGTAATGAGCAAAGCCAAACTATGTTGGCTGCTGCAGCCCTGTGCTTCCTGTATTACTTATTGTTTGACATAAGTATCATGTATCTAAGTTATAATTTTCCTTTGCTTGAAATCATTTGCTTTAAAATTACTTTAAATTAGAAATAAATATACAAAATCGGTTTGAACTTTAATTAAATGTGACTCCCTGCTCTGCCTGCTGCATTCAGCTATTCACAGATAGCCAATGGTATGCTGAGTTACACACAGTTCACAGCTGTAACAACTACATACATTTTAGGACAAACTATGCAATACATCTACCCAATCTAAAAGGTTAAGGGTCATTCAAATACAGGTTCATATTTTATTTGGGCAACCCGTCTACTTTAATGCAACACTGTGGGAGTTTTAGCCACTGGGGGTTTTAGACCAGTAAACCCAGGGTCAGATGACCTGGAGGCAAATGGTGACACAGCGCTGTCACAAAATTAACCACAATTCTCCTTCTGTGTTTTGTAATCTGAGAGAGACCACTTTGGAACAACAGATTGAGAACTCATGGACACATACCAACTAGGGGTGGGTAAAAAAAATCGATTTAATCGATTTTGGATCGATTCCAGTAAAATGGCGGTTGGTTCCAGGTACTCAGAGATTCACTTCCATACAGAAAGCCCATATCCTGATCTTCAGGTAACACAGAATACATGTCAGATTGAATAATATTACTTACACTTCAGCGACAGCACCAAGGTGTTACTTTATTGTATCTCTTATACTATATCCGTTGGTTGTGCTGTTCTTTTTACATCTTTTTGCAGGCGATGAAACAGACTGAAGATGTTTTATCGTTGTCTCCCTTTCATCTCCTCTTTCTTTCATCTTTTCTCCTTTCTTTTCTGTCTTTCCTTTCCTGTTCTACTTACATTGCATATAATCTGTAATACTACCTGCATGAATTATAACAAAGCTCATAATACGCATAAATCAAGCAGAACACTATGGCGATAGCTGTACTGCTCCCCTTGAGAAAGCAAAATCTGTTGGGCTCTTTTTGGCATCAAGACAATTATTCTTATTGCCACATTGCCAGACAGGACACTGGAGAAAAAAAATAAATAAATAAAGTCTTGCTTAATGCACCTGAGCAATGAACCTTTCAATTATCTAAAAACACAGGAATTCCAGATATTTAGCCCGGATTTAGTCAGGTATGTTATAGAGTCTCAGCTGAAAATGGATTAATTTGAGCTCCCTAAACGAATCGACAGCAGGGACTGTACTTTCTGGCTTTGGATGAAGTACTTGTGCCAGCAGCTAATTGGACTGAGATCGCTTTGCACTCAAGCAGACACCTGCATGTTTGCTTGATGGCTAAGATGTGCTACAGGTTTAAACAAGATGACAGTTAAATAGAGGCTTCTGTTTTTCATAGAAGACTTCTCTTTAGAAAAGACAGTAGATATTTTTTTAGGACGTTGATTTAACTGTACAGCTCCTTCTTTCTATTTTTATCTAAAATATAATAAAGTCTTTCAGATCTTGGGGTGAATATCTCTAAAATAATCCAACCATTCCAGAGGTATAAAGGATAAAAGATATTATAGTACTTAAGATGTTGGGTTATTTACTCTGTACTGGTGGGATCATGTTGCGTCTTCCAGAGTGTGCTGATTTTCACCGTCACAGCTTAGACTGAAATGTTCGCTCCCAGCAGACAGACGCTCTTTGAGAATACCTTTCTGAATCGAATGTGTTGACAAACCTCAACTTGACAAATGTATTTCAGAAAGTCCATTAACGGTTCCTCTAAAGAAACATCAGTGTTTGCTTGGCTCTAGTTTAAGAAAGCTTCTAAGAGCAGAATTAGTTGGTATTGCCCAATGGCTTATGATACGTCAAGAATGTGGATGTTTAGTTACAAATTCCAGAAATAAAACATCCCTACAGGCTCTGCTAGATGGTAGAGTCTGTGGCAGCTGCATCTGTGTGGGTTCAGCGTTTTCAGTTGTTTCCTGTTACCCATCCGCCATCCCTCAAACCGAAATCACCTTTCACTTCAGAATTAGTTACTGTTTTAAAAAGTTAGCACTGCAGGACAGATTACTGAGTTTCTATCAAGTCTTTGAATGGCTGATTGCGTGTTTCAGTTAAAATGTTTTTAACTTTCAAGGAAATGTTTAAAGAAACCAATCGATTATAACTTAAACTGTTCAAATACAAGTAAAATATGTTGACATTAAACACAAAAAATATGGAACAGGCTAAAGATTATGACCACTGACATATGAAGTGAATAATATTGTCCCTGATTATTGCATCTCCCACCTGTGGAATGTATTAGTGAACATTTCACCATAAAAAGCTAAAATGGTGGATGGGGGAAAAAAATAACAATAAATAGGATTTGAGCAAGTTTTAAAGAAAACAATGCCAACCCCCAAGGTGACAGACCTTGGTGGTTGGACAGATGAATGACAGACCTAAGATCCTGTTGGATTTTGTGGCCAACCAACCAGACATTTTGATCATTGACAAACAGAAGGGGAAAACCGTAGTGATTGATGAGGTCATCCCATATGAAACATCAGGAAAAAAGAACATGAGAAATTGGAGAAGTACCAAAAGCTCAGGAAGAATTAGAGAGAAGCATGGCAGGTGAAAGGCATGGTAGTGCCTGTGGTCATCTGAGCACTTGGGGCAGTAACCCCCACACTGGAGAAGTGGCTTCAACAGATATCTGGAGAAACATCAGAGATCTCAGTGTAGAAATCAACAGTTCTATGAACAGCTAGGATACTGAGAAGAACCCAAAAGCTCCCAGGTCTCTGTTAGAGGACCTGAGCTTGAGATAAAGGAGCCATCCACCCTGCCAGGAGGAAACAATGGAGGATGGATGGATTGGTGGATGACAGATCAGTCACCTCATGTCTGCTAGCTGCTCACTCAACCACTGAAGGTCAACAATCAATTAACAAACAGTTATTGGTTTCTAAATATGCAAATCCTTTTTACCAAATATGATTTTATTAACCTGTAGAATTTGTATTATGAATCGGTTTGAACACATTCCAGATTCTCTAAATAAAATTAAAAGCTAATTTAACCTCGTCAGACATTATACAAAATAAACTGATTCTACAACATAAAAATCCATAAATATCCAGGTATCACTGCATAATTTTAT
>NW_015150757.1:312572-314750 GCF_000732505.1 Cyprinodon variegatus
GATTCCACAGCTTGGATGAAGGAATCTGTTGGAAAAACGTTCAGATGTGCACTCTACAAATCTGGCCTTCAGGCCTCAGGAGGAATTTAGAAGTTAGTTGCACACTTTAGTAAACCTGTTAAATCAATTGATACCCATTCATAGTGTCAGCATCATTCCAGCTAGTTAAGTAACAGCAATTGTTCTCAGTCAGCCTCCCTTTCCATTAACCTTAGACGTACCTAAAGTTGTGCAACTAACTTCTAAATTCCTCCTGAGGCCTGAAGGCCAGATTTGTAGAGTGCACAGCTGAACGTTTTTCCAACAGATTCCTTCATCCAAGCTGTGGAATCCTACAGCAGATCCTGGATTAGCATCAGTCACATCAGCCAATCAGGGTGCTTCTAATCAGATGACATTTTAGTTACACTGGACTTTATTTAGGGGTATCAGATAAAATGAAAAAAAAAAATCCATGATAAATTTTTCAGTCCTTTTTTTTAACATGTGAAACAATTTAAATCATATAAAATATCAATCATTCATATTCCATTTTTTATATATGCATAACTTTGAGTTGTTCATCACACAAAACCACAATTAAATGTATTAGATGTCATTTTGATCAATCAAATTACAAAGCAGCGTCCTACTTTATGATGATAGATTTCTGATAAAAAAGTTTAGGAGTCAAATCATTGTTTAAATGTGGAGTTATAACAGAATGTTGACCTTTCCTCACCTTTAGTCTACACTGGATATCAGTCACCATGCCAAACGAGAACAGGTTTGTTGGATATCAGCAGAGAGAGCAAAAAACAATAGAAGATGATATGAAACTAGTGAGGAGAGCCGTAGTGAGGAGAAAGGAGGGAGGCGTTCATATTATTATAGACGGATGGCCTGCAGCACTTCCAGGTAAAAATTCTAAACGGAACAGACAGACAAAAACAACCGTATAAAACCATCCCAACCACCATATGGCTGCGAGGAGATGTCCTTGCTGTGTCCCTGAAAGCACCCCCCTTCTCTCCCCCTGCAACAGCAGACCCCCCCCACCGTCTTCCTCCTTCGGTGCTTTTGAAGTTTGCCGGTTGCAGGTCGCTGCTGCTCACTTCCTCTCTGAATCCATTTTTTTATTTTTTTTTACGCTAATCTGGATCTCCGATGGCAAAAATGGTCACCTGGCCACTGCTGATAGCAGCAGAGGGAGCATTAACATTCACAGCTAACACCTCTCTCAAATGTTTGAAACCGGGTGAGGTTGTTAACAAAACATGAGCACTCTTGGATAATTCAGCTTAACTTTAAAAGAGGTCAGAAGCTCAGCCGTTAAGTTAATAACAGACATTAACCTGGGAAAAAGAACATTTTGTTTATAAGGGAAGATATTGGCGGATTCCACATTTTGGTGCAGATTTATTTAGTAGGCAGTGGACAAAAGACCTTATATAGATACCACTTCTTGCACTAAAGAGCTAATTCCGTGAGATGCTGTATTTTGTAATACATTCCATTTTATTTGCTGAATTCCGCGATTTCGTTTGAGTTTTCCAAATTACTGAAATAATAAGGCAGTAATTATCTGATGTGACAAACAGAGTAAAGGCAGCATCATGCTATGGGGTAATTTTTTTCATCTGGAACAAAGAACCTGATCAGAGATGATGCTAAGATGGATAGAGGTAAATAGTGCAGTCGTAGAGCAGGTAGTACTTTTTAACACATCCATCAACTTGGCAGCTTGTTTTCTCTTTCCTTTCACAGCTCCACTGGTAAAATGCTGAGTTGCTCGGCTCCATTACATCCTTTTTGCTCATCACACACATGTGCCATATCATCCCTCTGGTTCAGTGGTTTGGTCATAGTAAATATACTAAAGTCGAAGGTTTACTAGCAAATGGGATAAACATAATATGTAAAACACAGAATATAAGACAAGAAAACAGGATGCTGTACAATAATTGGAAATTCTTTGCAGACAATCAAGGTTGGTGAATACAGAACAACATTTGTTAAGTATGTGATGAGAACCCTTGAACATCCAAGAGTTAGAAGGAACAGTTTTAGTCAAACATTGAGTTTGTAGAGGTTTCAAACTGGTGCTGACGTCTCAAAAGCCGTAATGATGGAAAAAATATCTCTGAACACCATCTCTGTACCGTATGGGGGCTAAATATATATCTACAGAAATAGAAA
>NW_015150757.1:314900-317784 GCF_000732505.1 Cyprinodon variegatus
GGACGCCGAAATGGACTCAGACTGCCACCTAGTGGCTATAGTAGTCACATGTTTTTCACACAATATGTGAAACACGCGGAGCGTGAGTGAAGTGTCCATTTCCAACCAGCGCCCACTGTAAGTTAATAACAGACATTAACCCGGGAAAAAGAACATTTTGTTTATAAGAGAAGATATTGGTGGATTCCACATTTTGGTGCAGATTTCAAACCGTGCAGTCTCCCTCAAAACTATTTATTTACAGTGCATCAACATGCAATGGCAATTATTAGTTTCATCTCCCTTTTATGTGGTTGATCAACGCAAATGATCAATTAATTAAAGAATAAAAATTTAATCTTGTGAAACAAAAAATCTGAAAAGTGTGGCATTTATTTGTGTTTTATTTTGATGATCTAGAAAAAAAAATGGAGTACAAGAGACTGCCTAAAAAATTCACCCTATTTAACTAAACTCAAACTTTATTTATAAAGCACATTTTAAACAACCTTGGTTGACCAAAGTGCTGTAAAGATATCACAGTTGCAGGAAACAAGGTAAAAACGTAAAAGCTAAAACACATAAACACAATGCAATAAAATAGAATGAAAATAAAATCGAATAAAAGAAGTTAAAATTAAAAAAAAAACGTAAAAAATTTTTTTTTTTGACAAAGCCCCAAATTCCTCTTTTTCCGATTCTATCATTCTATATTACACTTTTTGAATTTTTATCAATTTCATATTTTTTATTATTTCAAAATGTCCACAAAATCTTCGATAAACTCCCGCCTTGTTTCGGCTGACGTTGTTGAATGCTAAAGGGTGTGCGTGTGTGTGTAGCCCGCGCTAGCTTGCCTCTTCTCTCCGTTTCTGATGTGACCTGACTTTAAGTGGTCATCATACATGCTCTTACACTTCCAGTCAACCGTGTACTGAGGAAACTTGGAGAAAAGTTGCAAACCAGTTTCTTACAAATCACTGGGATATTGTTCGGCCATAAACTTTGTGCTAAGTTTAACAGTTACTTATTTTCAGGATGACTTCTTTGTGTTTCTGTGTGACTCTTGGAGATGGCTGACCTGCTTTTTCTTGTCGTGTAGAAACAATAGCCCACCCCGCGTAACTATAGAAGGAGCGGCAGTGGACTAAAAAACCGTATATAGATACTACTTCTTGCACTAAAGAGCTAATTCCGTGAGATGCTGTATCTTGTAATACATTCCATTTTATTTGCTGAATTCCGCAATTTCGTTTGAGTTTTCCAAATTACTGAAATAATAAGGCAGTAATTATCTGATGTGACATTTGTTTCATCTGGAACAAAGAACCTGATCAGAGATGATGCTATGGATAGAGGTAAATAGTGCAGTCGTAGTGCAGGTAGTACTTTTTAACGCATCCATCAACTTGGCAGCTTGTTTTCTCTTTCCTTTCACAGCTCCACTGGTAAAATGCTGAGTTGCTCGGCTCCATTACATCCTTTTTGCTCATCACACACATGTGCCATATCATCCCTCTGGTTCAGTGGTTTGGTCATAGTAAATATACTAAAGTCGAAGGTTTACTAGCAAATGGGATAAACATAATATGTAAAACACAGAATATAAGACAAGAAAACAGGATGCTGTACAATAATTGGAAATTCTTTGCAGACAATCAAGGTTGGTGAATACAGAACAACATTTGTTAAGTATGTGATGAGAACCCTTGAACATCCAAGAGTTAGAAGGAACAGTTTTAGTCAAACATTGAGTTTGTAGAGGTTTCAAACTGGTGCTGACGTCTCAAAAGCCGTAATGATGGAAAAAATATCTCTGAACACCATCTCTGTACCGTATGGGGGCTAAATATATATCTACAGAAATAGAAATACACCCTATAGTTATGTTATAGTAATGAAGCAAAATGGGTACAATTTCCAATTCAACTAATTGTTGATAATAAGAGGAAAGAAACTGTTCAGTTTGAGAAGTTTACGTAGAGTAGATAAGTAGAGAAATGCAACAGATGCATGCAACTAAAGCAGACACTGCCGCAGCGCTGTGGGAACCCAGATCTGCTGATGCTGGCTCCCATGGTTACACAAAGCACAGCAGCTGGAAATTGGTGCTGCTGCTTCCTGTTATATCAAAAAGATACCTCCTGAGGCTCTTGGTACCTTTGCTGTCTGGGGTTGTTTCTCAGAATGCCAACTGTCCAAAACAACTATCTTTAACAACTATATATCTACTTCAAATACTCCAGCTAGAGGAGACTAGTGGGGTATTGGCAGTTACAACTAAAACTGTATGCCCCCCTCATTTTTCTCTTTTATCTCATCAGACCTTAAATCCTTGGACCCACTAACTGCTACTTTAGGTACTTACGTTAGTTAAGGAGTTACACAAATCACAGGACAGAGTCAGCCTATTAAAGTAACCAAGTGCTAAATAGTATATGGATTAAAACATCTGTACAGAATAAATGCTACCAGATCTAAATGCCTAATTTAAAACTGTTATTTATTTTTTATATTTTAGAGCAGTAAAGAAATGAGGACAAGTTTTAGGTTCTGCACTTTAAGTGTCGAAGTTGAGTGGGGGCTTTTGAGAACCCAAATGCAGAGATGAGGAAGCTTGAGATGAGTTTTGTAGATTTATTAAACCCAAGTGAGGCAGAAATAAAAAAATACTGAAAATCAAAAACTCAGGGAGAAACAGACACAGGGACCCAAGTACTGTAACAACAAGCTGCAGCAGAGGGTAACTAAAGAACTAAGCACTGCTAGAAAACAACAACAAAGACACAGAATACAAAGAAACTAAAAATAAACCAATAGATGGCAGAACCCTAACCTTAACGAGTTACTACTTATTCCGCAATCTTAAATATTTCCTGTGTAGTTTAATGGAGCAGCATTGTCC
>NW_015150757.1:318554-321467 GCF_000732505.1 Cyprinodon variegatus
ACTGCCGGCAGGGCTTTAAGCTACAACAAGGGTGACCCCAGTGCCTGATTAATATAACATTTCTGATGTCCATACAGTAACAACACACACGCATAAAAAAAAAAATCACCAACTACCCGCCCGCACTAAAAAAATATCCGCCCAACCCCCGCCCCGTTTATTTTTATTTATGTATTTTTCACCCGCAAAAGAGCATTTTAGCGGGTGACCCGTCGGGGACCCGCGGGTACCCGACCCATTGCAGGACTCTAACTCCGTGCCCCGCTGGCACCCTGGGTCCAGGAACCCCGGCAGACCGGGTTCCTGGACATGCACTGTAGACCCAGGACGATGTTGAAATTCCACCCGGACATTGTTTTAGGTATGAAAATTAGAACATGTCTGGGAAAAAGAGGACCTCTGGTCCCCCTACCATATCAACAATTTGATGTTTCAGTGAGTGCTTGTTGCTATGATGCGTCTTTGCTCAGCAGCTTCGCTCGCTGTAAACCAACCAATCAGCACACAGCTCATCTACATATTCATGATCATACCATAAAAGGAAGAAAACCTGTCGTTTCATTCTAGGGCTTTTAACCAGGCTGCATTAGGGCTCATAGAACAGCCAATATGCCATTTTCAGCCCAACAAATGTTATACAACAATAATAATAATAATAATCATTATATGACCCCTTTAAAAGAAAACTGCAGGCAGCTGAGCAGTTTCTTTACTTTGTTTCCACTGACACTTTCACATCTATTATTAGAGGCCACAACTGGTGTTAGATCAACAGTTTGTTAATCTTGTCTTTCTGTAAGGCACTTCAGTATCATCATGCTGTGTTTGTCTAGTTCTACTCTATATGAATGAAGTGAATGATTATCCATAGATCTGCTTGCTGTTATTGTTTCCTGTAAAGCGCATGTGTTTGTTCATTACTGTGGAGAATAAGGTTGGTGCCATTTCCAGTGCATTTCCTTTTGATTTGCTGCCACAGCAGTCATCAACAGAACCCCAGTTATGCTTGGTCACGTTTAAACCCCTTCTGTAAATCTGCCACCGCCTCTATTGCCGGCCGCATAACAGGAAACACCAACATACATACTCTACAGCACCAAAATACACACTCACACTCAAGAACTCTCATACACACAAGTAATTTGGCATTCAGTGGTCCAGACAAGCTAATCTCTCCAACTGCAGATTGGTGTGAGCCCAGCCAAGGACTGAGTAATCCGAGCATAACGTCACCTCTGCAGAACTGAGGACACCAAGGTTTTAATAAAAGTGTTGTTTTTTGGGGGGAAAAATGATAATGATAAAAAAACTCCTGAAGCTAACTGCATCTTCAGATTTATTTAAAAAGTTTTTCATAGAGAATTGAAATACTGCTGGCTGTCTGAATAAAAGCCCTAAAGCTCGAGAGCTTCGTAATTTTGACAATCCTTTCAGTAAAATTAACTTTACTCATCATTTAGCTGTTGAAATGAGTCTTTGAAAGACCTCAGGGAAGCATTTACTGCTGCATAATTAGCTCCAAGAGCCAACTTGCCGTTTACAGTGCAGCACAGACACGTCCTAAACAAACAGAACAGCCTCAAAACTTAAATTTTAATCAAGCTCTCTTCATTATGCTGCGACTTCTTCTCCCTCTCCTGTAATTCAGAGCGGAGCATCTCTGAGCAAAACTCCTAAATTAGTGGAGGGGAAAAAAATAAATAAATGGCACAATATGTTAATTGGTTCATGGAAGATGAGAGCAAACATCTAATTTAGGGAAATTGATGTGAGGGCTGCTGTAATAGCAGCTGAGTGTTGTAGAGGTCAGGCAGTGCTTTGCGCCAACAATGTAATCTGCTCAGAGCCAGTTTTGTTTTCATAAAAAGAAGTTGCCGAGCTGCGAGCAATGAATAGACTTCAGGAGAAGTGTTCTCAAACAGAAGAGTGACAACATTTGTTTGCAATCAAATAACAGCAAAAAACTCCTCTAAGAAACAACATCAGCTCCAAAGAAGCAAACAGCCATAGAAATGAACATACATTTACCTCCTTTAGGGAGTTCCCTGAAGGGACCCCACAGGGCCTTGTGCTTGGTCCCCTACTTTTTCCTCAACACCTATGATTTGCCCCTCTCTATCATAACACTGTCAATTTGGCAAATGACACAACAGAGGCTGGACTTACCTCTGGTAGAGATTCATCTAACCTCTAATCGGAAGACAGAGGAACCAATGGTTGGGTACAAGCAGTTATGGTTCACCATAACTGCTTGTAGAAGATGTCAACCTCAGTTCCTGAGATGTTAGGTGGAGGATCATCTGACCTGGGGTGGTTCTTAAGAAGACCCAGCTCTCCCAGAAGCTACTCTTAGCCTCTTATCAAAGTGGTATGGAAAACACTCTTACATAAAGTGAGTGTTAGTCTTTGGCATGCTAGCTCCACTGCTGCAGAGGAAAAAAAGGCATTCCAGAGGGTGATCACCTCTGCCAAGTAAACAATACGCTGCTTACTCCCAATCCTGACAGAACTCTCTCATCTATGTTGTCTCAGGAGGGTAAAACAAAGAGCATATACTTAGATTTTAACATCTCTCTTCAGGTATAAAAAGGTTAAAAATAGACAGGTTCAAAAAAACCAATTTTACAATTGTTAATCAAGTCTCCTATTGATTGCTGAAGATCTATTAAAATAACAAAAGATTGATTAAAAAAGCAATTCCCACTTTCCTCATAAACTACAATTTCTTTAACAAATTCCCATTGGATTTTATATATAATTTCAGTATCAGTATGTAATCCAGGTAACATTGAAAGGATATATTTTTAGTACCAGCAATTCAATTTGAGTTGGACAAGATTAGAAATTTTCTTTTATAAATATGAAAATTGGAATTTAATCGATTCTTGTAATTCAAATTGATACCCAACCCTA
>NW_015150757.1:322003-329495 GCF_000732505.1 Cyprinodon variegatus
GATATTCGTCCACAAATCCTGTTAACACTAGTGAGTTGTCTTCATTTTTAGGGTTATACATTAGTGTATAATAAATTTAACTGTGAAATGTATTGAATTTCAACTATTTAGAGTGTTTTCCCAACTCTCTTACAATGCTAACTGTTTTACACTTTCAAAGTGTAATTTTAGCTCCAGTGTGAACAAAATAGACACTTTACAAGTGTTGAATTTAACTCCCTAGAAGTCGAATTCACACTTCCCAACTTTCTGAGTTCTGGGGTTTAACATATTTTGGGTCCCTTTGGCTTCAAGCCCCTGACCCTGTACAAAACTATCTAGACTCCATTTTAAAAATAAACACTTTTTACCTAAGGAAAGAGACGCTTTATCTAGCGTTTTATGTATTTTTGTCCTTTTTTAATCTTTTGGGATTAAAATTTTGTACAATGATAAAACTTGAAAATCACCAGGTTAAACAGAAGCACTCCAGCAATGTATATTCAACTATTTGACAATGGACCTTTGAGGGTAGCATAACTGAATATATTTTTTATATGTCATTGTCGGAGTATCAATGAGATCAAACTGTCTGTAGGACTGTATAGCATTTCAAATGCAAGAAGTCTTGGGGTCATATTTTTATATTTACATTGGGAATATCTACCATGGATACTGCATTGCTTTAACGCAGTGGTCCCATTTTGAGATTACTTATTTAAATCTGTTATTAGTAATGTTGAATTATGTTAACCAGTAATAATAAATGGTGAAACTTAAAATTATTACACTTTAAGTGGTGGTAGCTTTATAATTTAAGCGAGATTGGAAATTTGGGAAGCGCTGGTTTACAGGAGAGAAATGTTATATAGGCAGCATGAACAAGCTTCAAATGAATACCGAACAAAAATGCTTTTCTAATATATTATAAAGATTAACACATTCTTTGCCACCTGATCCATATTCAATCTAGATGAAGTATCAACTTCATATTATGACTTAGTATTCAGTCAATGATACTGAATACATAAGAACACTTTAAGGCATTTATAACAGTTGTTATATAGTAATATCACTATACTATAAAATCCTTTAGACCTCTAGTATGCTGATCTACTCAGTTAAGCTGTAGGCGGGATAATGAACCAATGTCATGGGTCCTGGTGTTAATAAAACTAAAAACATGTTCAATAATAAGAGGAATCCTGGTGCCCAATTAAAAGATCCAGATAAATCGTCGGTTAGCAAAATATTTGAATAAATGTTTGCTCTGTGTAAGGTTGTCTGTTAGACTTGATCATTCTTAGTTGATACCACTTTTTTATACAGTTAACATTTATGAAAAATGTATCCGTTCAAATTTAAAGACTAACTTTTTTAGTTACTTTTTTTGATGTGACCTCTTTCACTGAAGTCCTCTGAGGAGGAACCTTGTTAGAGAAAGCTGGAGATCTCTCCATGCGTCCGTATTAGAATTTCAAAGAGTTTGATTGTTTGATCTCATATCCAAAAATTATTGTTAATAATGTAAAAAAAGTACCAGGAAAAGCAATTAACATGAAGCTGTGATTCTATTAATAAGCAGTTTTCTCTGTGGTCTCATGGTTGCTTGTGATTAATAATTAACGGTGAAGCGATCCCATTTTCACCTTCTGTCTCGGTTCCCCACAAGGCTGCTCCCCGGAGAACCCAGCAGAGGCAGAACAATGAACTTCACACCGAAAAACCGATAATTCTCTCCTTCGCGCTGACAGCATTGACACTATTGTTTTACACCATACCAAAGCAAATACACTTATATTCCTGTCTTGATAGACCCTGGCGATTTAAACAGATGGATGTTGGTGAAATGTTGTCAGAACATGTGAGAAGGAATTTGCAACACTTCAGATAACCCACAGAGGCCTATCTTTAATAGGTTTTGAGTTAATTCTCAGAATTTTCAGCAAAGGTTCAGACATCTATTTGTAGGTCGGCTGGCATCGTGGCTGGGCCCATGGCCAGCTACATGCATATGGGTCTCATTATATTAAGATGTTGTTGAAAAAGAACATAGCAGGTTTTTTAGTTTCTCTCAGATAAAGAAAAAACTTCAAAGTGAACTTTATATCTTACAAATTAAAATGAATATGACTCACCTTCTTTCATAGCAAGGAAGCATTTGACTTTAGTGAGAAATTGTGAGTTTTTTTTTTACTTTTTTAAAAATGTTTACACAAGTAACTCAATCTGGTGAATATGAAGCTTTTCTGAAAGGACACCATGTCCTGCTGCAGTATTACTTATTATTTTGGTGATTTGTGCTTTGGTTTTTCTCTGTCAGTTAATAAAGTCCTTGTTTTGTATTTGCAATAAAAAAGGAGGAAAAATAATGTGTGTGCGGAAGGGGAAAACAAAGAATCACCTGCTGTGGCTAAGTTAAGTAGAACCTCCTAGCAAAGTGTGAAAATAGTCCAAGATAGAGTTGGAAAAAACAGAGAGATATATTTGATTCCAAGAAGGATAAGACTGGAACAATACTGTATGGATGCTGGTGTTCACTGGACGAAAGCTAAAGCTGCCAATGCATTCAGATGTAGCTGCAGAGTTGAAGGATGCATGACCAAACGTCCTTAATAATACTGATAGTGAGAGAAATATACTGTAAGTTCATAAAAACATTGACTGGTTCTTACCTCGATGCTGTGTCCCTTTTATTTTGTTAGGAACAGAGATTTTCTTTTTCCTTGATGCCCTGATAGGAGGCTCAGGGGAGGATTAACCAGAACATAGAGTTTATGTAGATCGGTTTGTTTGGTTTTTAACAGTTGGTCTTTGACCACCCCGAACTGTCACTTTAAACTAAGGCATTTTTTATTTTTTTATTTTACCTTTATTTTACCAGGAAGTCCCTTGAGATAAAATCTCTTTTTCGAGGGAGACCTGGCCAAGAGGCAGCAGTACAGCAAGACATATAAGAACACAGGACAACATTGAAAGACATTCAGGCTCTATTAGAAGTTACCATCTGGTTTTCTGATACAGTAGCAGCCAATCAAAATGGCCCCTTCCCAGTCAAACGCCAGCCGGATGGCAACCAACTTCCCTGCAACTCTGAGCAAATTCCCCTCCAACTTCCAGCCACTCTTTCACTTCCTTCCACCCAGACACCTCCTTCCTGATTAAGAAAGGGTTAGGTGTTTCCAGACCAGCTAAGAGACTTAATGCCTCCAGCAGGTGGGACGCGGCTTGTGAGGAAGCCATGTCCCACCTGTCATCTGGGAGATGCTCAGAGAAGAGCCTTTTCCATATGACTCAGTTCCTCACCATATCTACAGTATAAGGAAGTACACAGGAGTGTATCCAGGCTCTCATTCGTTCAGCCATGTTCCAGAATTCAAGACCTAATATGTAGGTGAGGGTATGGCATAGACCAACCGGTAAATTTGAGGGCTTAGCCTTTTGGCTCAACCCTCTTCACCACAACAGACGGGTGCATCGTCCGCATTAAAGCAGCAGCCGTACTGATCTGTTTATCGATGTCCCTCTCCTTCTTTCCTCACTTGTAAACAAGCCCTCAAGATAATGGAATTCTTCCAACCTGAAGGGGAAAAAACACCTTTTTTCAGTTGAGTACCCCTCCTTGAATCACCACCTTGATATAGTGGGGGGGTTTCAGTGCCCGGGTGATCCCAGAGGCTATGTTATCGGGGTGGTTTATGCCACTGGTAGGGTATTCCGAGGCAAACAGCCTCTGCGTGAAGGGTCAGCAAAGATTGTTTAAGAAATTTCTCTTGATGACAAATAAATCAAGGCAGGTGAAGTTGCGCGGTAAAGCAGAGCAAGAAACCCTTCCCTGGAGCCATGCCTGGGGGGGCTGGGGTTCGTCAGCGAGCGCCAGGTGTAAGAAAATCTGGTTGTCCAGTCTTGCTATATGTTCTGCAAAATTGTTTCTATTTGTTCAAACTTTTTTGATGTCTGCTTGAGTGAGGTGTTCAGATTTGAGCTCAAATGTCATGGACAGAAACTTCCTTTCATAGTTAAAAGCATTGTGGAGGATTTTTTTAAAATACCTGCCTTCCCCACAAAAGCGTGTGCAAGAGCATGCACAACGGAACGAGCACGTAGGACAGCCTTATGAAAACATATCACCAGAATGATTGACAGTTAGGAGGACCACTGATTGAGATGATCCACCCAGATCCTCCTCTATGCTTTTAAGGGTCACAGTTGCATCTGTTCAGTTCCAACCAATATCCTGAGCTGAATGCTGCAGAGATAACCTATTAGTTAAGTCAATCTAGAGTAAGTTAACAGCACAACTTTTAACATTTACCAGTCTCCAAACATTAACTAGCACAGGACATAATCCTAAATATAACTACAACATGATAGAGGCTGGTGTGTTTATTAATACCTGGAGAGGAGAGGACAGAGAGATGGGATAGGGCTGACTGCAGGTGAAAGCAAATGGAAAATAGGCTGTACCTGCAGGTTGGAGGCGTTTTCCTAAGGTGATAATCACAGTGTTATTTCTAAATCAGAGGTGCCAGACCCAGAGCTCAAGGAAAGATTCAGGATGTGTTTTTACAGCTTTAGTTTAACAAGCAGTTGTTACTTTACTGGACCAGTTATATATGTTCATGGAAGTCAAAATAATTTACTTAGATATAAAAACCTGGATTTAAAACAAATCTTGATAGTTGAGGGGCTGATTCTGTAAAAGTCGTCTCGGTTAAGCACTTTTTGATTTTTATCTGTGAAAGATGCTACATAAATAAAGGAATACATTTTAAAGCAAACTAAATAATTTTTTTAAATATCCAAATTGAACTACAGGTAAAGATCTGTGCTTTCATTTTATAATACCAGATGGAAGACACACAGCAGCATTTTGGACCAGCTCTATTTAAGCCACTTAAATTCTATTAATGCATGTTTAAATTGCATTTCAGTAATAAAGGCAATAATTACAATCATTAATGATGCCAATTATCCATCTGTGTCAGTTTGAAGAAACTGGACCTGACCTGATGAGATCACAGTTAAGGTAACCCTCCAATCTTAAACCTAGTGATGGGTCGGTCTCAAAAGTTGGCTTTAAACGAACAAAGTATTACTGTGACACAAACTGAATCAAATCACTATCAATACATGAAAAAGAAAAATATCTTCGGTGTAAAAATATTTCTCTTGCTAGTAATAAAATGTGGCAAATATTTTTTTATCTAAAATTTAAGAGAAAACTGAAGAGTAATTTAGATTCTTATAGAGAAGAACCCTCTGCACATATTAAATTGCTCATTGTAACTATTATATAATTATAAGATACCTTCTAATATAATGACTGATGTTGTCTAATGTTATCAGTTATTTCAATGCAACTATGAGATTTAGCACACGTTGTACATGAGGCTACCTAAAGCTTTAGACACTTTGATATCTCACGCTAGCATTATAAAGACTTTACATAAACAACTGTCTTAACATGCTCTGGTTGATATTTCTATGTATTATTGTCGTTACGCGTCACATTTTTAATGACTAATAGTATGTTGTTTCAGGTTTAAGGTCTCCCACTCAACTGATGGATACGTGGAGGAGTTGAGGCTCCACTGAGTGAATCATATCACACCGACAACATCATAAAACAAATGTAAAAATGCTCACTTCCTATCATTATATTATTCCCTAAATTGATGTGTTTTTTTATTAATGGCATATTGGTGCATTAATTAGATGATAATCTTTGCAGCATCATCTCCAGCAGTAGAACTGGGGCCACATGTTGTTTTATGTCAGAGAACCCACTTCATAACAAGCCTCAATTAACCTGCAGCTGCACTTAATGAGAATTTGAATAAATTAGCATTTAATTTTATTGCAGTTATCTAAAACTTAATAGACGTACACTTGACCCTGTCTTGTGTTTGTGGCAGAAAATTGAAGAACAGGAGTTTGGATAAAGATCACAACCTGCAGCTATTGTGCACTATCTGTTATTGACTGATTTATAAGAGTGATCAGACACTGAAGAATTAAACATTTCTTGCAAACTGTGAGAAAAAGTACAAGGCTAACATAGTGTAAACCAACATTTCTGAACGCGTTGGGGGCTGAATCATAGGAAGGGTTAGGGCAATCAATACTAACCTACACTCTGAAAAACAAGAATAGAATAGAAAACTATTTTAGATCCAGCTCACTGGTGAGTTTGGCTATTTCTACTGGCTCGATGGTGAATCATTTGGTCCTTGGGGGCGGGTCCGTAGGCACCATTTTGGTAGCTTTTTGGTGTTAATCGTTTAAGGCCACTGTGGTCACCTTGGCGACTTTGTCGCTACAGATAGCAATTTTTCCGACACCTCTAGCACCTAATATAGCAACTTTTTTCTTTAGTTGGAGATTTTAGGAAGAACCTGAAAGCACTGATCACTCTTACAGTCTTCAGGGAGGAGTGAGTTGCATTGGGCAGAGAGATCGGCAGAACGGGTGGTTGGAGGCAGCTGTCTGTGCTTATGCTAAGGTAAGCTGTAAATGATAAATGATTTAAAATTCCATTTAAGGGGCTAAATTAAAACCTTTTTACTCTTTTTAAACTCTTTTTAAAAGCACCTTCCGTATTTCTTATTTCAACTTATGTCAACATAATTTTCTCTTCCTCTTTGATTTATAAAATAGCTGCATGTGTGTTCCTTCACCCTATAAAACAGCCATATCCAATCCCTAACTGGTAGTCGCTATCCAACAAGACAGAAAAGCTCACATTTTTCAACTCTTCCGATTGTTGTTTTGGAAGCTTGTTCCCCAGTTCTTTGAACCCCCTCTCAGCAGCCTCCCCTCCCTCCCCCTGCTCTGTCACAGAGATCTCCACCAAGGTGGGTCCATCCCTGCTGGTGGTGGCCTGTGCCCCAATTCTAATGAACACCGTAGTCAGAGTAATTTATAACATTACCAAGACATAAATATGTTGGTTATCAGGGTGGGCAGGTTTGGTGCACTGGATGTGAGTCAGCCTTTCAGGCTTTGCTTCCGATGCTGATGCCCACCTTTGGTTGTTGGAATGCATTTAGAAACTTAGAGCTTAGGGTGGGAGAGATGCGAAAGATAGAGGGGTGGTGGGGGTGTGGCACCTACCCTCTCTCCGGTTTGAAATACACAGCTGTCCAACATGCAATAGCGTGACATCTCTGTACATGACTGGGGAGTGGCAGCCTAGTCGTTAGGGCATAGAGCTGAAAAACCAGAGGTTATGAGCTGGAGCCCAGGGGGAGGGGTTTAATGCAGAGCTAAATTTCTCCAATGTGAGATCAATGCTCTGGAATCAGAGCAGGAGGGGGTGGGCATGGGGTCTTTCACAACTTTCTGCTCCACCAGTGTTATTTGTGAGACACAAAGAGGATCAATCTCTTTCTGTCGTTCTGATCTCCTATCATTGGTAAACATTTTTTTTTTTTTATGTTCCATCGATGTATATCCAGGAGTCGTCTTTATCTTCGCCAAGCAAGTTAAAACTTTAGTCTTTCCCCATATG
>NW_015150757.1:330914-346313 GCF_000732505.1 Cyprinodon variegatus
TGTTGTTCAGCATGGGGGTGAGTAGAAAATGAAGGCTAATCATGTTTTGGGTGTACTATTCCTTTAAGAATGTTTTGTGTGGTCCCCTTTATGCGTCTCTGTTTAGTGCTGGTATAAGTCCATGTGGGTGTAAGGGTGGGATGTGCGAATGTGACTGGATGAATGTGAATTTGTCTTTGTCTACTTGTCAGGTTGAGTGTTTTATCCCCCCACACCTACTGGAACATTGTAGGAACCAAGTGTGCGTAGGGCCTCTCTCCTCTTCCTTCTTATGTTCCCTGCCAGTGACAGGACCCTGTGACCCTGCTGATGGTTCTCTAGGTGTGGGGTTGGGTACTTCAATGTGCCCTGTCTCCTTCCTGGCTTCAGCCAGGCCTCCTGGCCCTGTAAGGTCGCCACCTAGTTGTGTTCCCTGGACCTCGGACGCCTGGGCTCTCTTATTGTCTCAGGAGTGTCTGGTTGCCGGTGGAACCCATGGGCTGGCTGTCATGGCCTTAAGGGATCCAAGCACAATGGTCACTAGGGTAGGGCCCCTCAGGAACTGGCCCCCTTTGGGGTTTAGCCTCTCTGGGTTCGGGTTCTGGGTGCCATCCCTTTGTCTGCCCTCTTTGTTTCCCAGTGCTCTGAGTTGTCTGTGGATATCTGGAGCTAGGATCTCCTCCCTATTGGCCCTGGGCCCTGTAAGGCGAGTCTGGGGCCACCCACACCTGCTATTAAGCAGATTTTCCATCTGGAAAAACTTTGTAAATTCTTTAGTTATATAGCATGTCACTGCATAGAGACTGCAGGAGTTTTCTTCCAGGTGTTCACAGATACACACTAATACTAAATCCTGGGCTGCATCTATAGATATATACCACCCTGAATAATATTGTTTAATCACCATACCTTCAAACCCATGCATAACTAGGAGTTACTGTATGTCCTTTGTGTTTAAATTTTTGCTTTTTTGTTTTGTTTTTTTCTATTTCCATAAGCTCTTTCCAGTCTTTATCTCTTTCCCTCTCCCTTAAGTTCTTATACCCTCTTTCTTTCTCACCTCCCTGTATTTATTTTACTCACAAAATAATTTTTAATAAAGTTTCATATATGAATACCAAGCAGAACCTTATGGCACAGTCATAATGGTCTGCTTGTGAAAGCAAATCTGTTGGACTATCATCTAGCTCCAGGACATCTATTCCCAGTGCTATATTGGCAAAACAGGGCACAGAAAAAGGGTGAGTTGCAAAGAATATGAGAAGATGAAGAAGAAGAGGCTCTGATGTAAACAAACCGACGGTGCAGTAGAAACAGCACTGCGGCTCTGCTGTGATGTGAGGAGCGGCTCTCATAAATAATGTAGCTGAGTGTGGAGCAGCCAGCCAACAAGCAGAACGCCGCTTCTTAGTGAGGAAAACAGGCTAAACAAACAGCATGATGGCTGGTCACAGATGGCTAAACACACATCTGAGTCAGGTACCATTCACTGCTCTGGAAACTAAACACCTGTTTGCAGAGAGAGTTGAGAAAAAACACAGAAAAATCCTTTTGTTAAGGAACTTATGTTTATTCCAAAGAAAAGTGACCAACAACAAAAGTACACTACGTGAAAGCTGGATGCATACGTCTAAAGTTAGCATTTACTGTCAATCTTTGGTAAGAATTTTTTATCTAGAATGCAAAGGCCGAGTAGAACAGACTGATTTGTAAATCAAAAGTCAGTAAAACTAAAGGTGAAAGGAGCTGCAGAGAAAAGAGAAGCATTCACACTTTGCTCTAAAGAAGGCTTCTCTGCCTCCCTTCAAAGGAACTTCAGCAATAACTCTTCAAAACTATTTTTTTTTTCTTTTCTTTTTGGACTCTAGTTCATCTCAACTTCTTCAAAAAGATTAAACCAGAGTCTCATTCCTTCTGTGTAGGAAAAAAAGAGCAAAAATATAGACAAATACTCAAACCTTACTGATGGTTATTGGTAGGTAAATATTTTAGTTAATTAATAATATAATAATAATTATTATTAGTTTCTGAAAAGTTTTTATTACAGCATATTTCTATTTAGTTTGTGACTCTTATATGATGATGATTATGGCCCAGAACAAAGCACAATAACTCTGGCTACAATAAAAAAAAAGTCCTTTTCGTTGCTTGTTTCTCACATCACAATCAGTGTGATTGCGTCAGACTCCAGTGTGAGCAGAAGAAAGGATGTTTTCGTACCATAAGCAATGATATTAAAATTAATTGAGAAACAATGTTTATGCAGGTTTTTTTTATACCAAGCGTTGCATGGTTGTCATAAAACACTTTGCTAACACCAACTCTTTCTAAACAGGATTCTCTGCAGGTCTGTCCAAAAGCTAAGTGGGCCTGATGGATAATCCTGGAGCCATATTGCTCTAAAACAAATCATCTCCAACATTCTCCCTTTGAGTCTACAGTCGCTGATTTAAAGTATGATAATGATGAATCATGGAGCATAAGAAAGAATGCTGCTGCTTTCATTTGCTGCATTTTGCATGATATTAAAGTATTAAAATAAAAAAATTTAAAGTTGGTTTCATATTTCCCTTTTATTTTGTTTTTTTACCTATTGCTTTTGTTTACCTCTGGACGAGCCAATTGACATCTACGCTCAACTAATGTGTGCAGTAAAACAGGGTGATCTGAAGTTGTACCTACAGTAGCTGCTCCACAGCCAGAAACAACCCTGTGGTAGGCTTGGCTGATTGTAAATACAACAAACAACTACATCTTAAAATTGTTTGTGTTTCTTTTTTTAAATGGAAAATGTGATTGACATTCAGGGAGGATGACACTACTTTTCTTGACATTAAATCAGAAACACTTTTCCTCCAAAATGACAGAAGTTTCTCACAGCAGCTCTTCATCCATAACCATGAGCTCTTGTTTTTAATGGACAAAAACTAAGTAAATATATTTACCAATGAAATTAATATTTTGGTCCCTAAAGTAAGACAATTCGACATAGTTAACTCAAAATTAGAAAGTGAAATGTTTTTCTTTCTTATTTAAAACACAAAATCTTTATACTTTGGCAGATCATTGCCTCTCATCAAAATGCATTTATGTCATTATATTACCCTCCCCCAAACCAGGATAATAATCATAAATAGGTATTCCTTAATGATTCCTTGAAAGAAAAAGACAGAATTAATAAAACAAACTTAGAAACGCATCATGAATTCTGAGAGACCAATACGCTGAATGCTTGTAGTTTATAAAGAGATGGCAGCGTTTGTGTTCCTTCATCTGTTTGTGTGCGTTTGCTTGTGCGTTTGTCTGCATGCCTGGAAGGGTCAAGACTAAAAGTGAAACGATGCAGCATCTGCTGACGCTTTAAGTGATATATCACTCCATTCCACTTCGTTTAGCATCACTTCGTCTGAGTCAATTGGTTCATGAGGAGCACTAATTAAGGGGAATGGCCTTGTTTACTGTCATGGCGACGCTCATTAAGCAGATATTTCTTTTTCCCTTTTTAGGAATCTGTGACATTAAAGCACCCTTCACAAATTGTGGGTGGAGGAATAGATCAAAATGTCAGCTGCAATAAACGCACTCACACACAGTTGGACGGCAATGAGAAGATGCATATATAAACACCCAGGAAGAGTCGTGTCCTACCTCTCTACGCCGTGAAGCCCAGCAGGTCTGCTTGATTTTCCAAACCACAGCGGCGACCAGTAACAACGACAGGAAGCAGCTGGAAAGAAGAGAGTGATGCTGACTGTTAGCAGATTAATTTATTCACCAAACTGATTTATGTTAAATGAAGAAATGTGCTGTATGAATGGCATGATGAGCTCCCAGATGTTTCATGATGAGTTTTATGAGACAAAAGCTTTAAATATTGTTACAAAATGCTAGTTTTGTCAAAAATATCTGTGATTTCCAAAGGTTTTAATTATGCAAAATCAAGTGAGAGATGATATATGAACTTTCACATAGTTCAAACGGATTATGCAACAGAGAGAGAGGATTTCATTAGAGGAGCTTTTGTCTTCAAAGACTATTAATGGCATATTGTATCCATCAACCTTATGTTCATAATTGAAGAAACAAGGGGTCCTTCTTTAATAAATCGTTGTGTCAAACTTAAATGCCAGATGTAAATTAAAAGCAAACCAAATGTAAGGAAAAAAATCTTCTATTTAAAGGAAGATTAATGACCTAAGAGAGACATGCATTGTTTGATTATTACAACCGAATCAGAAACGTTTGAGCTGCAACGTTATGTAGTGTTTCGCAAACTATGGCTTAACTGTTAAGAGTTTGTTTTTTGGGCTAGAAAGTCTGATAGTTTATACATTTTTTACATTTTTACATTCTTCTTGCCTTGCAGCAAGAAGGTTCTGGGTTTGATTCCTGGCTCAGGGTCTTTCTGCATGGAGTTAGCATGTTCTCCCTGACCATGCATGGGTTCTCTCCGGGTACTCCAGCTTCCTCCCACAGTCCAAAAACATAACTGTTAGGTTAATAGGCTTCTCTAAATTCTCCCTAGGTGTGAGTGTGTGAATGAATGGTTGTTGGTCCTGTGTGTCTCTGTGTTGCCCTGTGATGGACTGGCGACCTGTTTAGGGTGGACCCCGCCTCTCACGCATTGACTGCTGGAGATAGGCACCAGCACCCCAATTGAGACAAGCGTGTAAAGAAAATGGATGGATGGATGGACATTCTAACCCAACAGACTGCATGACCTCAGTTTTCTAAAAGATGGAGGAATTAGTGAAGGCCAATTAATATCAATTGTCGCCATGACAGCAGAGCTAAATGAACAGTGCTTTGCTAAAGTATTCAAACCTCCTGAATGGTTTAACATTTTATTATGCTCATATTTTGTTGCATTTGGTGCTGACAATGTTGCTTAAAAAATGTAACTAGTTATAATTTGTAGTTCATTTCCAAAAAATAAAAAAGTTAGTAACTTAGTTACTGCACAATCAAAGTAGGTAGTTACAGTGCTAGTGAAAATAACCTTACAATTACTTGTTATAATTTAAAACGCCGCAGAATTGGGATAACATTTGCTATTTGAACTTAAAAAAAACATGACTAATTTTAATAAATGAATTAATTTTTTTAATTCATTTTAAAAAATGTTTTATACAAATCTACACCATTCTGGTGTATGTTGTTGGACAAGTGTGTAACAGTTTAACTATTGAGAAATTATCATGTTTTATTTTTAATAGTAAAAGAACAGTAAAGCTAATTCGATTTTTATAGAACTTTATATTTCTGGGTGTTGCTACTAAAGGGATTTCAAGTAGTTTGACAAAAATAAAATAATACAATGTTCCATAAAAAGAAAACTAAAAACAATCCACTGGACTTTGTTTCCAGGTTTAAAGACGTTTCTCTTCCATCCTGGAAGCTTTTTCAATTCAAAATGTCAGAAATAGCGTTTAGTTCCATGTTTTATCCAGCAGCCCAACAAAGCCTTGTTTTTGTTTAGAGATAATGTGCAAATTGGAACAGAGGAACGGGTCCCCCCCTTTGGAATGGGGGTCGTTTGGCTTCTTTGTTAGCCTGCAGTGCCCCAGACCTGTCTATGTCTCTGAAAGGGGGAGCGTTAAAGGGAATTGTTGGCCTGGCTCAATAGCCAAGGTCTCCTGTTTCCCTGTAAAGGGGCTGGGGTTGCGATGACAGCAGGAAGGACTCAACTCTATCACTGCATTGTAGGTTTTTTAGAGCTGAAACCTGAGTCCACCCCTCCCTGTTTAAGGTTGGTTTTTCTTTCTTAACATCCATCCTTCACACCCCTCTCATACCACCTGTCTGCTTTGCCCTCCAAAGAATGTCCTTTGTCCAAAGGGTGTAGATGTACCGCAGAGTCCTGTCCTGAGGAGGGCACTCTTCAGTGTTGGGCCATGTGTTTGTGGAGAGGTTGTTTGGTTTCTCCAAAATAAAGATCAGAGCATTTCTCACTGCACTGAACTGCAGACACCACTCTGCTCAGATTTGGTCTGGGGTTATTTTTGTAATCACTATGACCTGGATGACTGAGAATCTTCAAAAAAATTATACAACGAAATAAAATAAAACAGGGGTCCACTTTTCAAGAAAAAATAAAAAGTAGGACAGTATAAGCCCTGAGTTCCCATATATCAAAAAAGCAGAAAAACACGCAAGGCCATTCAGAGCCTCAACATGCAGGCAGCCAGCTGTCAGTCAGGGTTGATGAGGGTGAGATCAGATGCAGAGCTTCTTTGGCTTAGAGATATTTCTAACTTTTTTACCGCACACAATCTGGAAATTACAGAAAAATGTATCTTTTTTGATTTAGAGAGCAGTTGTCCATAGAATGACAGCCACTGTCTCTGTGCCATCGTCTCTCCTCTCAGTCTGGTTTCAAGCCCCGCCCCCTTTACAGCCCCTCAGCCAATCACTGCCACGTATGCATACATCAGCTTCCTGCTCTAAGTAAAAGGCTCTTTGTGAAATTTGTGAAAAGTAATTATTTATTTTTCAATAAAACAATGCATTTAGTAATGATATTATTATGTAACGCCGTTACTGTAACATGGATAATGTTACAATCTCTTACTATTACATGATTGAACTTGGAATTGCTTTTTAAAAGGCCCATATTAAATGAATGAAAAAATCAACTTTGAGTTTTTAACTTTTTATAATGTTTTTATCAAAATCTTGCAAAAAAGTGTTTTTTTTGGGTTTTTTTTGTTTTTGTTTTTGCTTAATTAATGTCTAGAAAACTGGTGGCCTTGTGGTTAGAGAATTGCACTTGGGTCCCAGAGGTTCTCAGTTTAAGCCCCACTCCCACAGACTGCCACTCTGGGTCCCTGAGCAAGACTCTTAACCGCACACCGCTCCCCAAGGGGATGGGTTAAAGGAACAGAGTTCTTTTTGTTGCTTTCTACTCGTGACAGTTTAATAACAATAAAGCTGAATTCTATTCTATTCTAATTCTCATAAATTCTCTAAGCAGCAGCTCTGCCCCGTCTTGAAAAAAACGTTTTAGGTAGAAAGTGATTTGTCTTCCGCTTCAGGAAGCACCTACCATGACCACGCTGTGCTTGCCCAGTAAACAACAAATCCACTTTCCCAGATAAGCTAAAATAAGCTAGAGCACAGACATATTTGGCTCTTTTAGGAACTAATCTGCACAGTGACAGCAATTGTAATTTGCAGAAATGTCTTTTTTTTAGGTCTTCCATTTTGTTAAGCATTCCAAAAAAAACAGCCTATTCACCAAAAATGATGCTGCAGCGGGTCTAGGAGGATGTGAAAAGGACAACATCCTCATGGAGAGAGGCTGGATCTCAGTGAAGGCTAGTGCTTTTCTCTGGGGTTGGACCAAATAGCTCATCTGCCAATCTCAGAAGGCTGCCATGCCCGTGTCGGCCCCATTGTCTCTTTACTCTGGGGCGCCTTTAGAAACTCAGGCTCTGGTCTTCGCTGTTTCAGCCCTGGGCTCTTTTGCCTGGGTCTGGGGCCCCTCACACCTGCTATTGAGCATGTCTTCCTGTTTAAGATAATCCTTATATACACAAGATAATTAATGCATATACACCAAAGGTGCTTGGATTCAGGTGTTCACTGATACAGTGATGTTTAATATCAAACTGCAGCTACAAATATGGCTCTGATTAACATTATGTAATTTTCATAGATCTTGCTGTTGATGTTTATAAACATGTATTTACTGCATGTCAATGGGATACTCCCTCTTCTGTCATGGTTGGTGTGTTTTTTCCCCTTTCTTCTCATTTCTTACAGGTGTGGTAGCAGATTTCTAGGATCTATTTTGTATATTGTGTGTTTTTTCTCTCCTTCCCTCCCTCTATGCCTATGATTTTGGAAGATTTAAAAGATTCCTGATACACAACACTAAAATTAGTGCAATTTGTGATGTAATGTTTTATGTGATCTGTTTAAACTGGCTCAATGGCAAGTAAATACTGTGCTCAGTCCTCTACATGTAGACATCAGGGTTGTGGAGCTTGTTTCTGTGAAATGTTGCCCGCACACAAATGCATGCTAGACTAAATACCGTGAATACTAATGCACTGCTGCTTAAATTATTTTTGTTTTTCTTTGGAAATGTCATAATGCTTTTTATTCTAGATTATATAACCGTACTCTGCCACCACTGCAAGTGACAAATTTGCAAACATTGTGCATTTCTTGTTTCTAGTGGTCTTTGCAGAAGTAAAAAAAAAAAAAAAAGAAAACTGCAGTCACAGAGCGGCATGTTCACAGTAATTTACTGCCCACCAGCCCCGGCTTCCAGAGAGCAACTCTGACAAAGAAGAGAGATATTCTTTAGAAATCTGAGGCGATACAGAACTGCACTGACCACAGGCTGTTAGGGGGTTTACAGGACAGTAAGGAGCAGCGAGGGGTCAACAAGCATCATGATACTCTCCAACAAAGAACAGCCTCTCCTGTTCACACACATACTGTTTTAAAGTTCAGTGTCTGGAGGGCTAAGTTATCAAGCCAAACAAAGGTCCTTTCTTAACCACAGCTTCTGACAAAAACTCAAAACAAGCGCTCCCAAAGTCCTAACAACAGGAAGTGCTTAAGAAACAGCTGAGAGCAGCAGCTCTGGAACAATCCTCCTCTTTATCCAGTTGTGAGAAACTGTGTCAGGGTCTGCGCGCATGCTTCCGCCGACGCCTCAGAATGGAGATGACAACTCTGTTAAGGAGAATTAGATCCGTAATGAGCGTGACATTTTCAGAGCTAGCGTGCTGAATAGGCAACAGTCAGGGCTCCTTTACTCTGTTGTCGACCTCAGAGACTCCAGGAAACCAGGAAATGAAATCCCCTCTGGTGACAAGAACAATATGCTGACTGCTGCTGCTGGAGGAGGAAAACCAGTTTGTTCAAGGAGCCCAAGGTGATTTCCATCCATGGAGGGAAAACAATGGATCCATTTTATTGACACAATATATTCCCAGCAGCCATTTCACCACATCAATCATTTCAGCACATCACAGCATGATTTTAAACAAAGGTTCCCAAACTTTCAGACCCATGAAAACGTTCCAGAAGGGACACAAACTGCTGGAATAGAAATATATATTTTTGAAAAATCTATCAAAAGCAATAAATGGTTTTCTCTGTGTCTCAGTGAAGATTGTTTAACTTTAACCCCCAAAAAAGTTTTCTTAATATAAGTTTTATTGTTTAATTTAATTTCTATAGAAGACCACAACTTTGGGAATCAGGGATCTATAAGTATTGTTTTTTAACTTCCAGCCTGTTCGATGATACCGTCTTCAGTTTTACATCACGAATTCTCAGTTTTATGAATGTTGACTACATTTCTTAAAGCTTAGAGAAATTACCATGAGGGGTATTTTATAGTTTTATACCGCGCAGTGACTGTTCCAGACTAACATTTACCAGGGGACCCGGGGCCATCCCCGTGGCACTTAATGAGGAACAGAATCAAAGCATGGAAGAAAACGGTCAATAGTTCATGGTTTTATATATTAATTCAACCAAAGATTCACCTTCAGCTCTGCAGATGCAGCTAATAAAAACTGTGATTCTTATAATGACCTTGAAAAAAATATAGTTATTGCATTGTTATGCCATTGTTATGCCATAAGCCATGATTGTAACTTTGAACATTGCTAAAGCAATTGGCTACCCTAAATAGCCGATAAATGCTAGCTTATTCAAATATAAGTAATGATTAAAAAAATAAAACTGAACTATATGCATGTTTAACATCAAGAAAAAACTGCTCTCTAATAGAATGATCCCAATATTCAATCTTTTCTGTTTTTGTTTTAATTCCATCTCTTCTAGGAAGGAATAAATTGTCCTTTTTAGGATTGCTGAAAATTAGTATTGATCATATTAAATATTACTTTATGTTTCTTTATTTGGCAGCTGAGATGGTTACTAGGTTTAACATGGACCCCTTTATATATCAGGAATCATTAAAGTAAAGAAATAATTCACATTCAGAGTTTTTTCTCCATTTGCTAGGACTTAAATCCAATCAGGCTGATTAGTCGCTGCTCTCACTGCGTTACCTCGGCTCTACGTTAATGGGCTACAAGGCCTCAGCTTAGAATCAAACCAGTGGAGCAGAGTGGCTAATTGTCACCATTACAGAGGCATTGGAAAGGAGGATGGAAGAAAAAAAGTATCCTGTGGGGTTTGGAACACTCCACCAAACCACATTATAGTTAAACTATTAAAGGCTTCTCAATCACATGTAGGATCAATCAAAGTAGTTAAAAAAAAACCCAGAGCATTAGGAAATTAGGAAATATGGGCCGGTGCTTGAATTAACGTTTCTGCTCTAAGGTGATCAAGTTTAGCTAAGGACTAAAAAGTAGCAGAAGCTCCTTGTGATTGACATACACAAATATGAAGGAGAGGACCATGAAACATTTAAACTCCACAGGAGAAGCAAAAATCAATAAGCTATTCGTTGGACATTGGCCACAAAACGCCTGCGATCAGAAACAGCTTTCTATCTGCAGAGGCAGCAGATCCACTACGACTGCAGAAACAGCTGAGCTTCGACCCACAGAACATATTTCTGTTCTGCTCTACTTTTAAAAGTCCTAAATAAAGACAGCAGCAGGGAGCCTTTCTTTATTATTACATACATTAATTATTGGCCTTGCAAACTTTGCTTAGAGTATCTGGAGAACTCTCATTTGAAATGATTGAGAAAAGGCAGTAAAAACACTAGAGCAGTAGAGTACTTAAAGGTGTAGCCTTTTGCTGTTTGTGACGGCTTTAGATAATCCCTCGTAAATGAAAACAAAAATAGAAAATCCATTTCAATCAGGTTATTCCTTATAATTCAGATTCTTTGAAACATCGTTTGCCTCTGAAGTTGAGTTCAACAAATGTAGATATGTCCGATTTGGCAGGAGCTCAATTATTCACAGAAGCAAGAGGAGGTAGAAAATCTTTTTTAAATCTCTCTGTCCCCCCCCTCTGTCCAATCTATTCCAGAAGTGCACGTTGGAAGTTGGTTAATTTGACTCAGTATTTAAATGATCCCTGTAAGCTGTTTTCTAGAGATGTTTCAACTATTTTTTGGGGTCCCTTATCATTTATATTCTTCCAAATAAAGTTCTGTCAAACTACATGAAAGAATAGCACCAAAGGTTTTACGGGAAACTAAAACCTAAAGTCTGCAGACTTAACACCTAAACTTCCTCTAATCCCTTTAGTTCATCCTTGTCCGTAAATGTTAACCCTAATCCTAACATCAGTGGATCAGACACGATTTCATTCAATTCCTGTTGGGACCAACCTCGATGTTGGGACCGCCGTCTGGTGCGTAGTTCCAGCATTGATTATAAAAACTACAGCACTCTGCCCGTGCACTACGGCACGATACTTAAAATTAAAATACAGCTGAAATCATTACATTTATTCTGGGCAGACATCTTTTAATAAAACAGAAAGGGTAGATGGGGAGACATCTCAGAGTAACACCTGCTAAATCTTCTTCTAAAGAGCGTTCATGTAGAGCTGTATGTGTTCTCTGTGATCTCAAAGCCTCTCTGGTCATTTTATGTAAAGTTTATTGACTTACATGATTTTTTTTTATATCTGAATATATCATAAGTGCAGCATCCTGGCAGAAACTGTACAGGAAAACACATCTTTACTCAGAGTATTTTTTCATTTAGTCAGAAATTGGTGGAGTCAAGCTCTCCTCCAGTTATTATGTTGATTTCTTGTATATAAATGTGTTTGCTTGATTTCTTCAATGTGTGTAAATTTTGATGTTTATAAAAAAACTCCCTAATTCATCACTGCGTCCATCTGCTAAAGTAATATTTCCGTATTTGCAGGAACGCTGACTTAGCTCTTTCTATGTGTTGATTTAAAGGCTGTTCTTAAACGGATGGCTCCTTGTTTATCATCTTTTTCATTTAAAATAACAGGATCTACAATCTTTGACTCTAACTTCTTTGAATGTAACTTTTTCTGATTTCGGAACAGAAAGATGGAAGAAAGCGTTGAGCTTTTCTGCTCCGAATACGTGGAAAAATTCAGAGCTCCAACAAAAAACTCTGGTTTCCTTCAATGAAAGAATTGTTTACCCAAAGCCAACTTATATACTATAAGTGCAGTTGGTTTATTTGAGTGTAAAATCTCATCTAAATTCAAACTCTTCTTTAAATATTATACTGTTTTAATATGTTTCAGGTAATTATGTGTTCTTTTTTAACTGTATGGTGCCATTATTGTACAGGACTCTTTTAGAAGGGATTTTTCTCTTTAAATAGAATAAAATGTTATTGGTACTGATAATATACCTCAACAGTTGACAA
The DNA here is from genome assembly GCF_000732505.1 of Cyprinodon variegatus. NCBI lineage: Eukaryota > Metazoa > Chordata > Actinopteri > Cyprinodontiformes > Cyprinodontidae > Cyprinodon > Cyprinodon variegatus. Next base: position 343,208 of record NW_015150757.1, read on the forward strand.
ATCCTTTTGCTAGTTATTTAACTTTAAAAGTAAATCTATATACTATCATACTCTAAGATGTGAAGCTGCATACAAGAATTATAAACTTCAAGGAAAATGTCTGGTTAAGTATACATACCTTTAAAGTGGAAACTGTTAACCAAGCTAACTTAATTTATGTGTCTTACTGTTATCAACAATTATATTATTATTAAAAAAATTAAACATAAAAGAAAACAAACAAAGCTTTGTTTTATAATTTTTTGGCAAGGCTGCCGCCATATTGCAGATCTTCAAGCGGTGATGTCACGATGATGTCACATCCCAGGTTTCAGATAGACAGCTCCATATGTATGGTGTACGCTTGGATTTCTGACACCACGTTTTAGGCGGAGTGGAGAGGGAAAGCTTCCTGGTGTGCCTTCTGTTCACCAGTGCTCACCATGATGAATCAATTCACTGCCTGTGGCTGACCTGGATCACACGCTGAGTTGAGCTTTACAAATGTTCTGACATTTAGATCTTTGTGCCAAGAGGTGAAAGTTTTGGAGATTTCAACGCTGTTGGTGAAGGATCTGAAAACTTGGAGCGACCCGTAAACGCATTTTAGGAATGAAGTCCAAGATATTGGTTAGGGAGAGGACATAACTGAGGATAACCTGACTGCCTTTCATTGAAACATGGAAGGAGGCTAGCCTGTGGCTAAGGGACCCAGTGCTGCCAAGATGTGTCCGTCCTGATGGCTGCTGTTTGAGTTAAAGAAAAGTGTGCTTATTAGGAACTCAAATAGGGATAAAGTCTGAGAACTAAACTCTAGTGAGGGACGCTTGTTTTTGAGTTTGAGGCATAGTTCATTTCTTAATACCTGCCAACATACAGTAACTGTACTTGTTGACCCCCTGCTGACCCCCTGCTGACCCGCCAGTAGAGCCAAGCCTTTCAGGCGGTGAAATAAAAAAACTCTTGGTGCAGCTTCAGGCAGTAGCCGCCTGTCCGATGGACCGCTAGCGTGCCAAACTCAAAGGTCTGCTGCTTTCCATAATCTCCACAACAGGTGTTCTGTAGGGTAGCAGGGATAGTCACAACCCTGCCTCCAAAAATGCCTCTTCTCTTCTCACTATGACTCGAGTCACACAGTGATGGAGCCCAAAAGGGATAAACAATGTGATTAAAACGCTTCAGAGTCCTTTCAGCTTCATCATCCATTAAACCAAATTTCTTTAGTGTTTTACGGTTGTGAGGTATAACTGGTTTTATTAATATATTCTACTGCTAGCTGAGGCATGGACCAACCCTGTGACATCATCGCTTGGAGTACTGCAACATGGCGGCGCCGGCGCCCTTGCCAAAATTTCATAACAAAGCTTTGTTGTTTATTTTTTCTGTCTAATATAATTATTAATAATAGTAACAGACGATCTTAAGAGAGAGAAACAACAATAAAATAATAGAGGGCAACAAAAAGTAAAAAAAAAATGGAGGAGAGTTTTCACCAAACAAAACACAGAACATCAATATGTGAGTCCAGATATGCATGTGAGCATTTTTTGTTTTGTTTTTGAGTGTTTAGATCAAGTCATTTATACAAAGCAAGGACAGAAGATACCGTGGGCCAAGGGTTGGGACTCCTGATTATTAGTTACATTAATTTACTTTACCAACAAGTTTTAAAGCACAAAGCTAAGGAACGAAAGGTTATCAAGCATAAATACATATTGTTTGTTTGCAGTTTGTTTTTAATAAAGGTCCCAAAGTTTGCTTTTTAAGTCTATATGATGAAAGAATGCCTTTAGCAACAATGAAGATGAACTACTGTAGTTATGAAATTGTCTTCTTTCAACCACAAAGAATAACTTTAAGCTAAACTTGCGGTCTTGGTGCCGTTCATTTTAAAACACGCATTTTAACACCACATCTGAAAGCAGAAAAAAGACTTTTGGAAAACAAACAAAAAAAACATTTCCATAACTTAATGGAGATAGCATGGAGGATTTGGAATCTAAGGGTCAGTCAGAATCGTTGCTCTCTGTCTCACATCATCGCTCCCTGACCTGGGAACATTGACGTTTACAGTGCAGGCAAAGAACCGTGTGTGCTGGTGCTTCCTAAAGGGGGCGCTATTATCTACATGTTTTCCATCTCCTCTATTTCACAGGACAGGTGGAGCTGGTGGCTTTGGACTGAAAGCCTGAAGTCTGAACCAAGCCAGCGTGGAGTTCACAGAGCCTTTACAGGAAGTTGCACTATATAAATAAATCAATACTTAAATAAATATACTTATCCATTCAAAACGATCAAAGATGTTATAACATAAGTACTCTTAATGTTTCCCAAGCTGGTGAAGAGTACTTTGCACCTGAAAGGTAATCTCTGTTTCTGTTTAAATTCTGTTTAAATCCTAGAATAAATAATAAGCCTCCCTAATTATAATATGACTATTATAATAATAAGCGGGTTCAGTCTTACTGAACTGTGGCCACATTTAGAAGAAGTAAAAGAGTCTACTGTAGGTTAGATATAACAAGCTGACTTGGAATTATATTGTATAACTGGCAGTTTTGAAGTTATATGATCTCTCTTTCCTTAACGTTTTTGGTTCCTTTTACTTTTTATGTGTTTCTTATTTCTAGAGGAGGAATTGGAAAAAAATGGAAACTCCTATAATTAAACTGCGTTTATTTCTCTCCTTTCCAAAACCTAAAATGCTAATTGGTGACACTGCTGTTCAGCTCCATCCAATTACTTGCAGCTCTCACTCGTCTGATTAGCAATCAGCTTTCCTCTTGCCACTTGGAAAGCAGCGCAAAGACTAAGACTGCAATGATTTACTAACTTTACCTTAAAATAACATTTAAAGTCAACATTTAGCTTCCAGTGAAATTTGCAAACATCTTGAGTTGCCAATTAAGCAACATATAAGCTCATGATTTCTCATGAGTATATAGCAAGAATCAGGACAAATGTTCAAGAACCTTGGCTGTCATTGATTATTGGTACGTAAACCATTTAAAAGCCATATCAGATGCTAACTGGAGGCTACAAATATAACCACTCTGATGATAAGGGAATAAAATAACCCAAACTGTTGACAAAAGCATTAAAGTATTTGAAACAATTCAGCTATTTA
>NW_015150757.1:346428-351947 GCF_000732505.1 Cyprinodon variegatus
CAAAACAGCAGGGTGATGGACGCATCAGCATGATGTTTATGTGTAAGTTATCGGCCATAAAGAGTGGGAACAAGATGGATGCAAATGTTTCCTCTGTGAAAGTAGGTAAAACCAACGCAGCCATAAATCTGACAGCAGCTGATCTAACTTACGCACCAAAGAAGACACAAAATCATTTCTAAATTAGATATACTGTTATCTATGTTATCTATATCTATACATTATTGTTTGAAGCAAAGAACACATTTTCTGAAAGGGAAATAATAATCATTTGCTGTTTTTTACAGTTAAATTGTTTCCAAATATAAGCAAATTTGATTTTTTTCAACTTTCTGTTTTTCACTTTTAGTTTTATAAAATGGATTTTACAGATCGCATTCTCTTTACTACAAGCCTGATGCAAACGCTCACTCTTCACCAACAAATTGTTGTTTCTAACGTCGATGCTGACCAACAGTCTTTGATCATCACCTCAGAGTGAAGAAAATGTGATCTGTAAAACTGTCAAACTCTATTAGGAACAAATACAATTCATTAAACTCAATCTAAAAATTAAAAAAATTGACCAAATAAATGTTTCAATAAGTGTGAAAAATATAGTTATTTGAAAAAATAAAATCTAAAAAGAGCAAATTTAGACTCAAAACCTGTGTTTGATTAAGAACTTTAATCTAGAATGCATAAAATTTACATTTAAAAATATGTTCTCTGCTTGGAATAATGTTGCACACTATATTTCACACCCACCGCGGAAGGCATCATCAGATCATAAACAGTCTATCGGTGCCCACAATTCTGGTAAATATTATCATTACTGAACCTGTAATTAAAGTCAATTAATAGACAGAAAAAGACATCAGTTCAGAATAAATATCCTTTTCTTTCAGGAGAATCGGAACGTGAGTCACAGCCACGCCAAACTTTGATGGCAAAAGGCAGCATGGTCCCATACTGATGACATCACCCCCTGCATGCAGGCCTAAAGGTTGTGGATGTCTGGAAGCAGGTCCCTGGGCAATAAACCAGCTCCCTCACTCACATGGCTGCACAGTGACACACAGTCAGGCATGAAGACAGTGAGGACGCATACAGTCAAACCCAAGGAACCACGTTGGCATATACACCCGTATGCAGAGACAAACACACACTTGTCTGGTGTTCTAGCTGAGTGGCAGGATTTGGCCTGAAGACAGCCGACTCCTTTCCCCAAAAATCCTCTCATTAGATCCGGTGTCAATCTAACATATGCCACTTTCACCCTGTCCACAATAATGACAGCTTTACAAAGATAGTTTGAACTGGATTCTATGTAGATATTTCTTTCCCTTTACAGCTCCTCTTAAATTATGTCACAATTTATTATCTAATATGATCAAGGAGCAACATATTTGATTAAATATGAAGTTTGTCAGTATTCTGTGAAGCTTTTTTTCTGAATAAAGGAACAGGCAACAAACAGGCTTAAATTGGAAGGCAAAAAATGTCGAAACATCTTTAAAAAACTGAACTAAAGGCAGGTTACCTTCCAATTTAGGCTTGTTTGTGGTTGTCATGACCCAGATGACTGATCATTTACACAGGCGCTCAGAAGAAAGTGAGTAGAACCATCCATCCATTTTCTGACAAGCTTATCAGTGGTGGTGAGGAGTGCTGGTGTCTATCTCCAGCTGTCTGGACTGTGGGAGGAAGCTGGAGTACCCAGAGAAAACCCAGGCATGCTCAGGGAGAACATGCAAACTCCATGCCGAAAGACCTTGGGAACCTTCTTGCTGCAAGGCAAGTGCTAACCACTGCGCCACTGAGCAGCCCACAGCATGAATTCACAACACAAGTCCTCTCAAGGCACTTTACAGTTCAACCAGATCATCCAGTCAGGTTGGTTCAAAGGAAAACCAACTGATTGCATCGACTCATTGACTCAAAGGCAATCCCTCACATGGATTCTGTTCAAACTGGGTAACAGCAGATTTACCTTTAACTTTCAGTTTGTTGATCCAGTCTAGATGTTTTTCAGGAACGTTAAAGTATGAACCCCTCGTTCTAAAGCCTTAACAGCCTTATGCTCTTCCTGAGCTTTTTACTTACCAGAAAAAAACACAATCAGCCCTAAAATTCTCCAAAATCTCTCTCTATGCAGAGGATGTTTTCATTCTAATGCTGTAATTGGATCCGTCCTGCTGCTAGGATTTTGATGCAAAGACCGAGCGTTGACACAACTAATATACTTCACAGCAAAACCCCAGTTTTCCAATGAAAGTTTAAGATATGATAACCTCATAAGAAAGGAAATCGTTTATAATGGAGTTTTAAGCTCTATTCATTACTTTCTTTATTTGACCAACACTTCAGGGATTTTAGTTTATTCTGTTTTTTTTCTTGATTTTTTTAAACGAAAGGCTCACTAATAAATAAAAGAGGAAAAGCATTTTCCAGTCTGCATCATAATGCAAGACTGGAAAATGCTGCACAGTGTTTCCTGTACCAGCAAAACTGCTCTAGTTATTTTAGATATTCACAGTTAATGTCTTTACATTAATTAGCCTCTCTAAGTAATGTCAGATGAAATTGTAAGCTATACTATATGTATGTACTATATGTACATGATTCATATGAAATGTATCCAAAACCAGGCAGTGAGATTCATGACCACTGTAATTTTGTTGAGCAGAGCTGTAGGTTTAACAGTGACTGTGGCATCATCGATTATTTCAAAAGAGCACATTTTCTATAGAAGTAAATTGATTTTTAAATGGATCAGTGTGGAGGGAGCAGAGCTGAAATATCCTCTAAAATCTTCCTCTTCTGAAGTTTTATTATTCCTGTTATGTGTTAAATATGTGAACCAATAAATTGTTGTGTAAAACCCTCTTAACTTTATGTTATCTAATCAACAGCTCACTATAAGATGTGATGGTGAGCTTGTGTTTAGACCTAAGCCTGTCCTGTTTTATTTAATAAGCTATCCTCGGTCTCCGTCTCTCCCAGCATTTCAGCTCATTCCTACACCGTCCATCTAGATACTGTGGAGCAAAGGCTGAATCCACCAACACTACTGAGGCTTTTCTATCTCGCCTGAGGCTGCTGCCCCCTGCTGTAACTCAGTGGGCTCAGGTTGTGACCCTGATGCACTGGGAGCCTCTGGGACCTGAACCATTGAGCAGCAAAATACAGCAAGGAGTACAGAGTTTCTACTGGTGGAATAAAGTCAGGCTTACCTAAAGAAGGTGACGAAGAACTGAACCAGGTCCATGATGCTGTTGTGCTGAGAGAAGGCGATCTGTTTCAAATGAGAAGGAAAAGGTGTTACTAAAGACCGGTTCTTCTTTAAAGTTTAGTTTAGTTTACAGCATATCAAAATTTGACTTTACAATGTGTTTGATGGAGTGGATTTAATGCATGTTTATATTAACCTCTTAATATCCACCGAGTTTCTGGGGATACACATATTTTACATACCCAAATGAAAAAGAAAATAACTGAGGAACTGTAAGCCCAAATTACATGTGTGATACATTATATGAAATCTAACACCTTCTAGTTTCTGAATATATGAACACTGGGTGAGTAAAACACCCAAGCTGCATCAGTTCAAACAAAACTCAAAGTAGTTTTTTTATTCTCTAAAATAATAGTTTTTTTTAAACAGCAGTAATAAAGCCATGCTTGCTTGATGTGGCTGCTTTGTCATGGTACACTAAAATGAACTAGGTGGTTGAATTGTGGAGAATCTAAGCTTTCCATCGATGTCCAGCATGTCTGTATTGGTAAATATTTTACCAGTGTAATTTTCATGCATTCTGAGTTATTATTTGGTTTAAAACGGGTCGCTGGCGACCCGGTGGGTTTGGAGAGGATAAGGTAAAAGCTTCATAATCAGAGGCTGCTATGTCTGTGGTGAATCCTCTGAGACTGCTTGCAAGAGAAGAAGAAACCAGGCGGGGGACTAAGAGGGTTACCAGCATTAGTTCAGCAGGTAAAATGTCCTAAGAGTAAATAAAAAAAAGACGTGCAGAAAAGCTGACTGTGGTCCACTGGGACTCCGCTATAATAGAGGCATCAGGGAGGAAAGAGGCTGGCTGCACATCCAGGCCTCCAACGCTGCAGTATAGGAGGTATCATGAACTCCCTCATTATAAGTAAATGGGCTTACTTATTCAAAATAAGTAGAGATTCAACATGAATGATTTGTAAAGTTCAATCAAATTCACTGCTTTGAACAAAATTGCCTTCAATTTCCACAATGCTCTTTTTTTTTTTTTTAGCATTTTTAGTGGGAAACCAACTCTACCATCAGCTGTCAATTCAATTTACAGCTGCAACTGTTAAAGTGATACAATCCATAGACAGTTTACTTTTATCGGTGCAGAGACACAAACACCAACAAAAAATGTCAAACTTCCCATACATATAGGCTGATAGGTATAGAGCTAAAATACAACCAAGATAAATGTGAAAAAATTGCTTTAATTTGATGATTTGAGCAAACATGGCTCTTTTCTGTTCAGGTTAAACAGAACTAAGACAACTGAATATCTCTGTTGAATGCATAGGCTGTATGACTATAGTCTATGCTAATGCATAGTCTGTATAACTATACATTAGCAAGAGGCAGTCTGTATCAATATAAAGTCACCTTCTTCCAAATCTATTACATTTGACAAAACTGTAATCATATTTTGGAACCTGAGCTATAAGAGGCCATGTTAACTCATTACTAATCCTTTAGTAATTAATTAATCCTAAATAGGACAGTACAGACTGTAAAACATACCTTTAGTTGACAGAAAAACCCGCTTAGAGAGTAATTATATCAAAATTGTAAAGAAAACATGTAAACATTTTGCATTTAAGAGAAAAAAAAACTTCTATGTCTGTCAATATGTTCAATTCAGAACTCCTCAAGTAGAAAAGGTTGTAGTTCCCCCTGGTTTAATTTAGTAAAAAATCTCCTTGAAGCAACCTTTAGCTTTCTGATTATTCATTGAAAAAATAATCGACAGATAAATCGATTTGCAAAATAATCGTTTGTTGCAGCCGTACTTTTCAGCTTCCTGTCCAAGTTAAAATCCCACCCAGAATAAAACCCAGAGGCAATAAAACACATCAAACATTTCACTTTTCTTAGCATTTAAACAAAAGAATAAATAAATAATATATAGTTTGTGATAAACCGTGAAACGCTCAGTCTGGTGAAGAAAGACAAACATAAGAACATGAAGTGGTGCTTATACTTTCCTACACAGAACGCTTTGTGAGGCCTTTAGGTATGAGACTCTTAATTGCGTTTTCTTTTGAGGTTAAATGTATTTCCCAGCAGATCAAACTTGATGGTTTTAGTTACAGTATTTGATTTTATATCAGTCATTTGTGAGTTCAGGTTCACTGGAAATCACATTTCTTGACAGGAATAAAAGACGTTTTGCTGAGGTGAAAGTTCCCTCCAAATTAAATCTAGATTTCAATAATCAAAAAAAGGCAAAAAAAAAGCGACTTTGAAACAAACCCAGCCCCCCCCCCCC
>NW_015150757.1:352043-368237 GCF_000732505.1 Cyprinodon variegatus
AAATGGAGCTAAAACTAAATTACAGCAGAGGGGAATTCTCAAACTCTCTCAGATAAACACAGCAATAACCTCTACTGCAGAGCGCAAACACAAGAACAATAGACTGTAATTGTTTTGAGATCAGGGGTCAACCGACTATTCAGGGAGAGTCTTTCTTTTCTTTCCTTCACTCCTTTCTTTAAACTGGTGCTGTAATTACAACAGCAGAGAGCGTATGTGAGGGGAAGGGGTGAGAAACAGAGGTAAAAGATGAGAAGGACAGCGATGATTTAAAGAGGACTCCAAGGACCCTGAATCTACAGCGCACTCATTATGGAAGACCTACGGTAGCCCCCTGGGGACAAGCTTAGGAGCTGTGACAGCAATGGGCTGCCTTTTATTTCTCTAACCCTGAACTAAGAGCTGCTTGTTAAAGCCCAGAATGAAAGAAAGTGCTTGGCTAATCAATAAAGAAAAGGACGAGAAGAGCGAAACCAAAAAGAAAAAGGATGGAGGGAAAGAGGCAAGAACAGAAAAACGAAGCAGAAGAAAAACCCCATGGCTGACCGAAGGAGCGGGAATTTATTTATGGGCCATTACCAACCCGCATGCTGGGGCTGATTCTGGGACAGAAGATCTAAACAAATGAGGCACAAACTCAATCAACCCAAGTTATTAAGATGAAAAATCAATAAAATAAAATAAAAAGAGCAAAAAAAGATTTTTTGGGAAAATCTCCTGAATGTCTTTTGTGTTGCAAATGATTTTATTTCAAGTAACTCCCCTGCTTAATAAAATGGTTTAAGTATGACAATAATCGAATAAAAAGATCCACTTTTTAATTTCCATTAATCCTAAAATATGCATTAATTTGAACCTACAGGGGTTTACTAATGTATGCCTACCTTTTGAAGCTTTCCATATTTTGTTACATTAAAACCACAAACATAAATACATCATATTGGAATTTTACATGAAGCACCAATACAGAGGTGTTTACATTTGTAAAAATGAAAGAAAAATACACATGATTTATGTTTTAACAAATAAAAATCTGAAAAGGAAATTGAGTAAAGCCTTTTAGTAACTACAATGCTTTTAATATACTGTATGTGTCAATCACTTTGCAAATTTAAAACGGCTTAATCTCAGATTAGACGGGGAGCGCCTGTCAACAGGAGCTTTCAGATTTAGCTGTTTTTCAAATTAATATTTCTTTCAACAATATGATATAAACATAAAACAATATCACACACTGTAAAAGCCATCTAGAAATAAGTAAAAAAAAATCTTACTTTGAGTGTATTTACTCTTAATTTTAGAAGATAAATAAGATGATTTGTCAATGGAATCGTGCAAATTTTGACTCCTAAAATAAGATAATTAGATAATTTGCACTTGAAATAAGACAAAGCATTTTTTTTCTTATTTTAAATGTAAATTGTCTTGTTCCATTGGCAAAGTATCTCAATTACCTCCTCAATTCAAGAAAAATGCACTTCATTAAAGCAAAAATTACTTATTTAGATTTCCATTTTTTGCAATGCATTACAAAGATTTATTAAATAAGCTGTGAGGGAAATTATTTACATGGATGCAGCGCAGTTCAAACATTAACATACTGGACTGATTCCATTCTGTACACATAATGTATAACTGATTTTTGCAATATCAGAGACCAACGGCAACAAAACTACACATGTGTGAGAACGAGCCTCCAACATGTAAATATAAATGGGAACGCCGGACTTTGCTTAGACGGATCAATATGGAATATTTTTTTAAATTTCAAAAGGTAAAAAGCCATTAATTTTCTTCCTTTTTCCAATGGGCTTTACTTTGCGTTCGTATGTCACATGAAATCCTGTTGGAAGTAAAAGTATCAATCCTTTTGCAGGTCGCTGTAGGTTAAGAATATTATTTTTGCTTACTTTAACAAAGTGTCCATGAATCTTAAGAAATAAACATTTGGTTACAGAGAAAGAGTTCTTCAGAAACTCCATATTCATGAGGACCTAATGACCAAAGGGAGCCTGTTGCTAAGAGCCGCCTCCACCTACATGTTATGGAAATGAGCCCAGATGCTCCACGTGTGTTAGAGAAACTCAGCTGCTTTAAACAGGTGGTGGAGAAACACTTCAGCCTCAATCTACAGCTTGGAGACAAGCAGGAAGCCATGTTTGACTTCTTAATGTGTTACTCATCTGCATATTCCCGCTGGCTAATTAAAGGAACGGCTTCCATGGAACAAAAGAGAATGCCCATCCTGATGATGATGATGATGAGGATGCATTACAGTATTAAAAGCTTGTTATAATTGATATTATAAGGTGTTTTCTTCAGATTGATCATTTAAGTTGTAAAAAATCTACAAATTTCAACTTTACAGCCTAAAATAAGTTAACATTTAGATTTTGAGAGTTTTGAGTTAAGATACTGGCTTCAAACTACGTAAATCAATAAAAATGCTGTTGAAAGGTGCAATTATTCAATCCCATGGCTTTAGGGTAAACAAACACCTAAATATGGCAATGATTATATTTTGTTAAAGGAAAATCCAAAAGGAATATGAAGTTTTTAGTTTAGATGGAAATCCAGTCCCGTAAAAACAGAAAAATTCCCCTGAACAATAAAAAATAAATCCTCCTGGATCAAGGATTTTATTTTTTTAATTATCAGCGAAATCTCCAGCGACAGACAACAGACAAAACCATGAAACTAGGAAACCAAGCTCTACAGCTGAGATATGAGAGCGACCTTTCCTGAAAGTTTCATTTGCACTTGGAAATCTGGAAGTGCATGTTTACTAGCCGAGTTCTCAACAGTGTCGGTAATGTTACTAAAAAAAAAAAAGTAAGTAGTTTTTGTTAGTAGTTAATTCTCTAAAAAACAATCAAGTTACAAAATTTGTTCCTGCACAATCAAAGTAACTACAGGTCCTTCTCAAAATATTAGCATATTATGATAAACTTCATTATTTTCTATACTGTAATGATAAAACTTGAACATTCATATATTTTAGATTCATTGCACACTAACTGAAATATTTCAGGTTTTTTATTGTCTTAATAAGGAGGATTTTGGCAGACAGCTCATGAAAACCCAAGATTCCTATCTGACAAAATTAGCATATCCTAAAAAAGGTCTCTAAACGAGCTTTGCACCTAATCATCTCAATCAACAAATTAACTTTAAACACCTGCAAAAGATTCTTGAGGCCTTTAAAACTCCCAGCCTGGTTCATCACTCAGAACCCCAATCATGGGTCAGACTGCCGACCTGCCTGCTGTCCTGAAGGCCATCATTGACCCCCTCGAGCTAGAGGGAATGACACAGAGAGATATTTCTGAACCAACAGGCTGTTCCCAGAATGCTGCTGTATCGAGGCACCTCAGTGGAAAGGAAAAAGTGTGGCAGAAAACGCTGTGCACAATGAGAAGAGGTGAGTGGACCCTGAGGAAGATTGTGGAGAAGGGCTGATTCCAGACCACCAGTGGACTGATTCTGGAGTAGAAACATCCAGAGCCACCGTGCACAGCCGTGTGCAGGAAATGGGCTACAGGTGCCTCATTCCCCAGGTCAAACCACTTTTAAACCAGAAACAGCAGCAGAGGCGCCTGACCTGGGCTACAGAGAAGCAGCTCTGGACTGTTGCTCAGTTCTGCAGGTCATTTGGAAATCAAGGTGCCAGAGTCTGGAGGAAGACTGGGGAGAAGGAAATGCCAAAAGTCCAGTGTCAAGTCCCCGCAGTCAGTGATGGTCTGGGGCGCCATGTCAGCTGCTGATGTTGGTCCACTGTGTTTTATCAAGGCTAGGGTCAATGCAGCTATCAGGTGATTTTGGAGTCCTTCCTGCTACCATCTGCTGAGAAGCTTTATGGAGATGAAAATTTCATTTTTCAGCACCACCTGGCAGCTGCTCACAGAGCCAAAACCACTGGTAAATGGTTTACTGACCATGGTATCACTGGGCTCAGTTGGCCTGCCAACTCTCCTGACCTGAACCCATAGAGAATCTGAGGGATATTGTGAAGAGAAAGTTGAGAGAGGCAAGACCAAACACTGTGGATGAGCTAAAGGCTAAACGCTATGGAAGCATCCTGGGCCTCCATAACACCTCAGCAGAGCCACAGGCTGATTGCCTCCATGCCACACTGCATGGAAGCACTTAAGGATTCCAGACAAACTATTGAGGGCATAACTGTACAGAATTATTTGAAGGTTGACTTTTTTGTATTAAGAACACTTTTCTTTTATTGGTCAAATTAAATATGCTAATTTTTTGATATAGGACTTTTGGGTTTTCATGAGCTGTCTGCCAAAATCCTCCTTATTAAGACAATAAAAGACCTGAAATATTTCAGTTAGTGTGCAATGAATCTAAAATATATGAATGTTCAAGTTTTATTATTACTTTATGGAAAATAATGAACTTCATCACAATATGCTAATATTTTGTGAATGATCTAAAGATACAAACCAAAGTAACTGAGTTACATTTTATGATTAAAAACTGTAGATTTAACTTTTCTGTTATCAAACTTTAATAGAACTGCAGGTCTGTTTTAAAATATAAAATGTTTGCATTAATTCCGTAGTTGATTTAAAGGACTATATATATAAGTAAAAGTTGAATACTAATTTTGATATGTTTGAACAAGTTGGTTGTATCAAACTTATGTAGATGTAATTATGTTTGTAATAAAATAACTATCATATATTATATGTTTTACATTTGTACGAGCTGACGGCTCCTAACTTGCTATAAATTAGGCATGAAGCTGTAAAATAATAATGATGTTTAAAAATTAAAAAAAGATTAAAAAAAACAACAACTTTTGAATAGAATCAAAGAGGGGTCACAAAAAGCAGGACGGAATAAATCCCAATATTTCTGTGTGAAATTCAAACACCTGAAGCATATAAGTGAATTCAACACTAATTAAATGAAGATCGTGAAGCCAGTCAGCTGTCAGCCATGCTGGGATGATCTGACGAGCTTCTTTACATCAGAGCTGCTTCTAAACCAAAGTATATCAAGTCTTTGTTCCTTCCCATGATGAACAAATCAGGAGCATTTAACCTTTGACCTTACTAAATCAGTGGCCCCTGTGTCATCGTCTCTCCTCTCAGTCTGTGTTCCTCAGCCAGTCGGCGTCTCGCATGCCTCCCTGCTTATCCCTGAAGTCAAACCCTCTCCTCGCAGCAAGGAGAGTGCACTTATGAAAAGCAGTTTAGTTTGGTTAAGCTGTCGTAACGCTCTTGAGTCAGATTGTAAGTAATAAAAGAAGAACAAAAACATTTTTTCTGCATCTTAACTGATAATTCATACAGTCTTTATATAAAGCAACAAATGATTAAACGGTGCATGTATGACGTTTTTGGAACATCATCATCATCATCATTCATTAACTGAGTCACAGATTTACTGACTTTGGACTTGATTTTTGGTGAAATACTCTGCATTTTCCTGGCACTATCAAACCAAATGACTAATTACTTTATAGCTAAAAGCACGAGGCGTGAAACCACAGAACTTTGCTAATATTTCATCTTGCTCTTCGCCCTCTGCTTGCAACAGCCAGCACAGCTCATCAGTCTTGTAGGACGTCTAGCTGTAGATTGAGGCTGAAGAGTTTCTCGAGGTTATATTTAAACAGATACGTTTATCTAACACACCTGGAGCAGCTGGGCTCATTTCCATAACATGTACAGTATGGGACAAGAGAAGTCGCTGAGTCATAGCATTACCCAAATATGGGCAGGTGAGCATGCAGCGAGGCTCTGAACCTCAACATTTAGAGCACTTTTGTTAGGATTATAAATCCAGACAGAGGCACGTTCCTCAGACTGATTCCTAAAAGATAAGACAGGAGGTATAAGGCTGCCAACGGCTGAACTGAAATAACTATAGGATGCAAATGAAATGGCTGAACTGAAATAACTATAGGATGCAAATAAAATAGCAAAGCAAATAAAATGGCAATAAGTAGAAAAACATAAACTATCAGAAAAAGAAGGCACAGAGAAAAACGATAACAAAAAAAAACTTAATCACCCAAGAATCAAGCTGAAAAAATAATAGCCCTATAAGGCTGTCCTAAGATATATGAGCCAAATAGGCTTGATCAGTTAAATGGTAGATATCATTTCTTTCCATAATCTCATCAATTTCTCATATAGGCCACTAGGCAACCGTTGTAAAAACTGGTTTGTATTCTTCCAGTTGGTTAAAAAGGAAAGAATTTATTCTTCATAGAAATGTTCTTAATTTGGTCAGTATTTATTGACATTTCCTTTTGTTTTGGTTTCTTTTTACTGTAAAAAGCAGTATCAGCACCAATATGTATTTTCTTTAATTGGTTGTTTTGAAAAACAGATACATATAAACTCTCTTATTGTTCAATAACAGTTTGGAGAATTTATTTTAAAAGTTTATCTTTAACTTTTTAGTAACATATTCAAAAAAGAAAAAGGTTCAGACTTCTTTAATTGTCATAAAATTATTTTTTTTTTTTATTTATACAGTGTTTGTAAATATGTAGATCTGATAACTTTTGGTGAAATGTGAATGAAACCCTCCCAGGTCTGCTGAACATTGAAACGACTTTATAGAGGAAGTTCTAGGTTCCCAGTCTGGGACCAGAAAGTCCTTGTAATACTGTAGGGTGAACATAACTGCTCTCTACTTTGGTACACATAATAACACTTTTATCTATTCCCACATCTCCAGGTAATTTGTCCCCATGTTGCTGATGATTTCCTGCCTCGTTAAATGAGCAGCACTCAGCCTTTATCCACCTCTGTTGCCCTATGACACATAATACTGACTCATTCAGATAAACCTGATGCTTCCATCTTGTTTGACTGTGTCTGCATGTCCTGGTCAGACAGTTAACTACTGTTATAATCCAATAAAAGACACTTTGTCACTGACCTAATCTGGGAGGGTGTTTTTTTTTTGGAAGACGTCTGATTAAGAGAGACAGATTATTCAACGATGGCAGGCAGAGTGGGTAAATAAGTGAGTGAGCACAAAGGGGCAAATCAAATTACTGTAGCCATGAACAAAGTAGCTGCCCAGACTAGACAGACGCTTTTAATCAGCCGCTCTTTGGGCTGTAATGTATGGAGTAACTTAAAGGGGAGGCCAGAAAATACAAGTAAGCTACATTTACAGTCACAAGGAGGGCAATGGTTCGTCCTCGCTTCATTTCAGACAGGATGGCTGCTGTGATAAGATTTGGTGAGTTATGAATACAGAGGTGTTGACATTACATTAAGTTGGAGTACTCAACCTGTAACCATATTAATAGATTTGATCAAATCAAAAACAATGAGGAAAAGCTGTATTGATGATTTTATTATTAGAAATAAAATCCAGGAAGTATTAAATGGGACAAACTACAGCATGGAATATATTCATTCCAGAATATCTGATCAAAAGAGTTTGTATAGTTGCATTTTTAAACAGGTCTTAGTCTACTCTGGCAGGGAAATGAATTTCTATAGCCTAGAATTTCTAAAAGTAAAAATTGGAGACATATCCTTTAGTTATCAGTAGGAGTGTATCGATACCGACATTTTGGTCTTATACTGGTACTAGCATGTATTTTGATACAGTACAGTTCTTTTCGGTACTTTTCTAGTAATTTTTTAAAGAAAAAGAGAACACAAAAAATATTTATACTCACTATTAAAAAAAACCCTTAGAACAATAATACGTCAATATATAAAACAGAAACAAGTTTTCTAATACACACATTTATAAAAGAAAATGTAATATATTAAACTATTTGAAATACTAACGTGTTATTGTACTCAAACTAGTTTAGAGCAGTGAGAGAAGTTCTGACGTGACACTAACAGCATAAACTGCAGACACAGATGAGAAATTTAACTCTGAGGAAAGACTTTTTCTCTTCAAGCAGAGCTTATTCAGTGCAACAACGGTTCAGTTAAAAAAGGTAATTATATTAACACGCAGTTGAACGGCTCTCCTCCTCTCAGGAAACGAGCTGCCGGCAGCCGCCAGGATGAAGCGGGCTGCACACAGCAGCACCAACTGCCCCCTAAAAACAGTAAACTGATCGATCCATGATTTTTTATGTTGTCACCTAAGTCTCCAACAACACCCAGTTAAGTTTCCTAAAAAAAAATAATAAAAAGACTCCCACTCAGGAGCCAGGACACGATCAGGAAACAAGACAAACACTAAAAACCGCCAGGAGTGAGGACACGAACCTTGGACATAAAATCAAAACGAAACAAACGTCATACAATGATCTAGCCCTGATAGCTGAGCTGAACCGTATATATAGCAGAGGAAGCAGGTGAATAAGATGAATGATAATTAGAGAGGGGAAAGGGAACGGCAGGTGAATGAAATGAGTAATTAAGGTCAGCTATCAGGGAAGATCAAGACAACTTGCTCATCATTCATAACCTAATATTTTGCCAATGGACCTGAGGTCACAGTGAGAGCAATGTGCAGTCTTTAAACTCACACACTCTCACTCAAAACCTGTCTGTCATGAGCTCAACTCTTTTATCACTTAAAATGTAATGCAGAGAAAACAGTGCTAACAATGATAGAAATAAGGAATGCTCTTAAGAGGTTTTTATATGGCTTTAAAAAAATCTGTTTTCATTTAGAAGTGTTAATCGTCCTCAATTATCTCCAGCACAGAGCCCAGTCTATCATTGTCCACTGGCCAGTATCAGTGGTTTCTAATTTATGCTACGTTCAGACCACAACCAGCAGCAGCAGCAAAAGCACTGCTGCTTTAGCTGCACAGGAGAAAAGGGTCTGATGCATGTTGGGTGGAGCTACTCTATTCTTCAACCTCTTCCTGCATACATCCTCTGAATAAACACATTTATTAAACAGCATGAAATTAGTAGTAGATAAGTCTATGTTTCCCATTGTGCAAGCCTGGATAACCAGAGAGCCCGATTTCCTAGCCAATCCTCCTCCAGGCAACGTCCTTTCTGCTCCTGTCCCAATACTGATAACATGATTGCTCATAAATAACCAGATGAGAGGAAACGGCGATGATCAATTTCTCATTCATCGTTGAAGTAATCCCGGGTTTTAACCGTCTTCTGAAAACATAGCAATGTCATGTAGTGGAGCTTCTTTCTGATTGGTTGATGTGTCGCGTCAGGCAGCAAAAGTTACATTTTTCCAACTTCAGCAGCTGCTGCTTCTGAAGCGCGTCAGATGCTCAGGAGCTCCTGAGGCGCCGCTTCGGCTGTTCAGACGCCTTGTTCCTGCTGCGCCTTGATGCGCGTCAAATAATGACTTTGCATGTAAACCAACTGCTGCTGCTGCTCCTGATGCGGGCTGGTCTGAACATAGCATTACAAGGACGTCTCGCCAAATCTCACCGAATCAGAGCTGTGTCTGGATGATCTAAAGTGAAATCTTTTTTTTCAGAGCTTTTGGGCCTTTTCCAAAAAAAGATGGTGGGATTCAAAAGATGATCATAAAAAAAAAGTAGCATTAGTCCGTGATGTTAAGTTTCATCTGTGAAATGCCGACAGAGAGACAGGAAATGACATGAGGGTGCCAGGGGTAATGGCAGGTCAAATGCAGATGGTCTGGGCGGCTGGTGACTTACTAAATATTAAACCATCATCCCAGCCACTAAACATGGCCACTGTTATATTCCTCATCAGCACATGAATGACATGTGATGTTAAGCAATGACTTTATATCAGGAAATGAGCGCAGCACTAACGTCTGCTAGGATGACAACATCATTGGCCATCGTCATCTTAAAAACTAAATCAGCACAAACGATAGTTTCACCTGCACAAATGAAGAAGCCAGCTTCCTCCCTCAGTCCAAAAACGTGACTGTTAGTTTAATTGGCTTCTCTAAATCCTCCTTAGGTGTGAGTGTGTGTGAATGATTGTTTGTCCTGTTTGTCTCTGTGTTGCCCTGCGATGGACTGGAGACCTGTCCAGGGTGGACCCCACCTCTCACCCGTAGACAGCTGGAGATAGGCACCAGCACCCCTTACCACTCCAGCAGGGATAAGCGTGACGGACGGACGGACGGACGGACGGATGGATGGATGGACGGATGGATGGATGGACGGATGGATGGATGGATGGATGGATGAAAGAGTGGGCTAGATATTGTTGCATCAATTCGGAGCATAATGGAGGGATAGTTGACTTCTGGGTGTTTTAATAAATAATCATTAAGATCTCTGAAACAACCGTAGAACTGATTTTTCAAATGACCATTTTAATTGCACCAGCCTGCACTAAAGAAGCAATAACCAATTTATTTCCTTAGTTTTTTTCAACGTCGGTGGGGTTTCAGCTTTACGCAGCTGAAGCTCCTCCTACTTGATGTTGAGGTCCAGAATGTAAACACATTGCATCTGAAATGCAGAGTGTTTAACTATCTGTTGGGCTCACAGAAATCCCCACGTTCACCGCCTCCTGCGTGAACGCACCACTCTATCACAGGCTAACTTTTCTGGCACGGCCTAAGCACCTTCCCACATGATTCCAACCTACTATTCACACTGGTGAAGAATACTTTTGGCACTGTGTCGATAGGTCAATTTTTAGATTTTGGAACACCGAAAGTTTGTTTTTTAAAATTATTTTTCCACAGCATTCTATCCTTTATGTGGATGTATTATTTTTTGAAAAATAATTATTTTGGAGAAACAGTTGCAGCTATGACCTTTAAGTATTGTTAACACTTTAGACTGCCTGTTAAACATTTTGTCTATAATACTTAAGGGTGTTTTAATGATTTTTTGGCAAAGAGTTACAGGATGCTGATTTCTCTGGCAAAGATTTGGGTTAAAAGACAGAAGTAAATTAGGGAAAAAACAGTCTAAAATGATGTGTGAAAGCATGAACATGAGAACTGAGGTGCAAGGTCAGCATGACATGGGGAATAAAAATCTATTTCAACAGAAAGCCTCCCTTTGGCTTTCTACATGCTCCATACCTCAGCTGACAGCTAGATGCCAAGAGGAACAGACTCATCAGCCCTGTTGAATTAAACCTGCACATGTTGGACGCACGGCTGCATGACTTATTTTGGTTTAGAATGCTAGGCTCCCGCTCAGAAGCTTACTCTGATTCAAAACTTTAAAATCAGCAGAAAAAACTCAAATTTAAACCTAGGAAAATCCACAGGCAGAGAAGAAATAAAAAAAAAGGTTAATTGGACTTTGGAAATAAGCATATTAGGTGTGTTTAAACAATAAAATACATTTTACTTCTAATAGTATAAGCAATGACTGCCCTCCAGTGAACATGAAAAGTCTAAGGAGTTTCATTTGTTGCAGATTAATGGAAATCTTTTCTCTAGGTAAAAAGAATAGCATAGCTGACAAATACTGCATTATAAACAGCAATGTTAAAGTTTACCAGGACTAGATGTTTCTGAAATATGGAAGCATTCTTTTAATATCAGATCCAGAAATTGCACCAGAAACAAGAAACTAAACTCAAGCAAGATTTTCATATCATAAAAAAAAAAATGGGTATGTATTTTTTTTTCACATTTAGGGGTTAAGTTTTTAGAAAGATATAAATGCGATTTAATGAACTTTAGAACAGTGCATAATAATTTAGCCCAGGTATGTATTACCATATTTTCAGGACTATAAGCTGCTACTTTTTTCCCACGCTTTGAACCATGCGGCTTGTAAGACGGTGCAGCTTTTCTGTGGATAGTTCCTAACCGTCAGACGGAAAGTCAACATTGGAAATGAAAGAATAAGGAACTAATCTTAATTTTTTCATTTAGCACAAGACTGACAGAATATAAATGTCTCAAATTCACACATTTTGTCATTTATTTGACGCATTAAGGCTGCAGAACCAATGAAGAGACTGGGATCAACTCCTGCAGAGCTGAAATAAAGAGCGGATGAAGATCCTACCGCTTGTCACTACCCGATCCATCCCAGACGCACGATCCGTTCTGAGCATGCGCAGAAAGATATATATCCAGGTTTCCATTAATAATGTAATTATGGTACTGAATCACTTGCTTCTATACCTAACTCACTAAAAATTGCTAATATACATCTTTTAAAAAAGTTGTATGACTTTTTTGATACATTTTCTTCGTTAAACTGCTTCTCTGACGTCATCATTGGACAAGTTCAGAGCAGTCTGGCGAAATATGATTAAACCATGTTTATCTCTATTTTAGTTGTTTCTTTAGATTATGCACAATATACCATAATGTTAGCACGAAAGGAAAACATAAAATCCAAACCCAAAAGAGTTAGTTCCCGGAAGTAGCATAGGATCCCATTCTCTGCGCAGATTGGGCAGAGAGGAGCAATAAATAGAAAAGGCATTTATTTTCTCAGGGAATGCATTATTAACCTTTAATACAAAATATTTTAGTACGTTTACTATTTTTGGGGAGGGAAAAACTTAACTTAGGTCTTTTTAACAAAATAAAATTGAGGGCGACCCGAATGTATTTCTGGATGCAGAAATGAGCTGATGGTGCATGCGCAGAACGGATCAAGCTTCCGGGATGGATCGGGTAGTGACACTGCTGTGAGCCAACAAGCTAACAGGAGCTAGCATTCTTCTTCGACCCTATTCCAGGGGCTATATGTAGAGCTCCCCCTACAGGTTTGGCGAGACACAGTTCAGTAGATAATAGCAGCTATTAGCCCGGTACGGCCAATATATCTACATATTACATTTTTTTAATTGTTTTTGTAGGCGTGGCTTAAAGTGAAGTGCGCTCTGTAGTCGGGATGCACCAATCTGATATTTTTATCAGTATCTGCCCAGATAAAAGGGGAAAAAATTATCGTATCGGTGACAATTGACTCGATATAGGGGCTGATCTATTCATGCTAACTCTATGCTATGCTCTGCCGTCATGCGGCAGCACAACAACACAACGTGGCCATATTGCTTATGATGGAGCGAGCGAAAGGATCTGCGGTCTGGAGGTTTTTCACGCTCTCTCAGCCATCAGAGAGATGATACTTTATAATGACACATTTTTTTAAAATGTTGATCAAGTCAGAGAACTTTGGTTTAAGATTTTGTGCACAGTTGTTAAATAAATGAGTAATAACTTTTATGTTTGGGTTGTTTTCTATTTTTTTTCTTTTTTCTTTTTTTTAAAGAAAAGGGAAGTCAAATCATATTCACAGAATAATGATCCGAGTTTTTTTTTTTTCACACAATAAAACCATTTTTAAGGTAATAAGTCAGTGCTGTTTTTGGTATCGGTATCAGATCGGTATCGGCCGACATTAAACTCAAATATCTGCATTGTATTGGAGGTTAAAAAAGTGGATGCATCCCTACTCTATAGTCCAGAAAATAACTTTTAAAATGATCCTGTACATAAACACATACAGGCAAGAACACACAAACTCTTCTAAACTGCTCCCATCACCAGTTAGAATTGAAGAGGTGAAACATCTAGAAAACTTCATGTCCAGTTGCCTAGACTGAATTTTTTTAAGCTTGACCGGGACCTGCATGACTGAGAATCATCACAGAACCTCCTTGGTGGAGGTAATAAAGGTTTGAATAAAAACTGTGTTTAAAGTGTCTGTTCAGTGCAGGATCACCTGGCTCAGGTTAATACTTCACCTTTTTGAACAAAGGCTTACAGCTGCACCTCATATTACTTAGAACAATAATGCTCAATCATTTGCTAACTTTAGCTTTGTTAGTTGCTAACACTTAGCAAGTGGATTAAAAATGCTTACAAATCACTCAAACCTTTTTTGAGTACCAACTTCTCAGCAAGGAAAGTGGCCGTTGGCTGTTGCAAGAAGTCCTTACATGACATTTGATAATAATTAGTCTGTAGAAGAGCGACATATCAACATTGGTCAAAATACAATGATAAGTTCAAGTTGTATTCATTTTAACTTAACCTGAATCAAAACTACATAAATCAATCTAGTGATGTTAGATTCAACTTATGCAGTTAGCAGATGCACACACAGTGGATAAGGCATATCAGTGTATGAATTCAATGTAGCAGCATGAACTCAGATCAATCTGTAATTTCACTTAGTTGTCAGAGGTTCCAACAGCACAGAAAATAGTTGTTTATCACTTTTTGGGGGAAAAAAAAGTTGTAAGAGATGCTGTTAGATCTAAAAAGATGCTAAAGATAAAAGAAAAGTCGCTAAGTTGGCAAAAGTAAAAAATCCATCAACAGTTCTTTGTTAGACAACTTCTTGAGAAGGCAGACAAAAAATCTAAACTCTACTTTTAGTTTGACTTAAAATAAGAGTCTCAGACTTTTTTATTTAAAGTGCACAATAATAGCTTAGAATATAGCATATAAATTGTGCTTTGCACTGCAGCCTTTGCATTGATGAGAAATACCTTGACCTTAAAATATTGCAAAATCTAATAAAAGCCCTTGCAGTTAGTTAAGTGTGTATGTGAGTGATCATTATGTAATGTATGGCTAAATCCCTTTCAGTTTCATCCTAATAAGTGTTATAGAAATATTAACTAAATATTAACACCTCAAGGTGAAGAAGACATGACATTTATTTGTAATACAGATGCCAATAAGTAATAGCTGTCTCATTTCTTGACCATCTAGTGAGAAGGTTTGCAGCTTGCTTTGTTAGATTTATGTACGTGTGGTCCAGGACAGTATCAACTCTCAGAAATATTTTTCATGCTTGCCCCCTTCTAGGATTGGAAGTCAACAAGGTCACAAGAGCGGACACTGAGTGCTTCTCAGGTTACATAGATCCAGTTAATATGGAGGTGAGATTAGCCTAAATGTGGTAATTATCATATCCCCTTTCCACCAGCTGATACATAGGGCTCTGATAATGCAGCATTAATGTGAAATTCATATGAACGGAGCAATCGATGGACAATTGACCTGCAATGGGGTGCAGGACACTCTATAATGGCTGGGATAAGACAAGCTGGTGTAGATTGGGTTTCAAAATGTTGTTTCTTTGTAAATATCTATTAGAAAAGATGAAACAGGACTGGATCTTTCAAATAACGCAGCTAAAATAGAAATTAAAGAATGACATCCTGGTTAAGCGTTTATAATGTCTAATGTCTCAGATAAGAAAAGTTATGATGTCCTTCCTTATTTATCATTCTCTTCTCTATCCATAAAGTGAAGTAAAGATTGTGTCACTACACTAACTGTCATTTATTTTAGTTGGATTTTAGATTTTGACCTAAGTGTAGCAAACCGTTTGAGGCAAACTTTGAACGGGACCTCCGGCTTTTTTTTTTTCAACAATAACTTTTTTTCCACCTCAATCTACCATAAGAAACAGATCTGTGGAGCCATGACTAATAAATATCATGTTGACAGAGGATTTCTGCAGCTCATCCAGGATTACTAAGGGCCTCTTGGCTGCTGCTCTGATTAATGCTCTACTTGCCCGGCCTGTGAGCTCGTGTTGAAGGCCATGTATTGGTGGGTTGCCAGTTGTGTCAGTTTTTGGATGATGTATTGAACAGGAACCTGTGAGATTTTCGAATTTGTTTTATTTTTTAAGCTGACGATGCTTTAACATTATCCCAAGTTGTATCCATGGTGCTTTCTTTCACCTCCATGATGTCATTAGCTCATTAATGTTGTCCAACAAACCTTCTATAACTTCACATAGAGGCAGAGGTCATAAGGTATATTTACACACAGGTGGACACTTTTAATTAGTTCAAGAATTGTTTTGATTGACTTCTATCATAATCTGTTGTGCTGGATTTTACAGGGAGAAATTCAAAATAAATGGAAGGTGTATATAAATGTTACCCTTCAAAATGATTAACCAGGCAGGCCAGATAGATGTTTAGCACTCAGGTTTAGTTCTACACAGTAATCTGGGACTGCTCTGATTGAAATGTGTCAGCCAACTTTCCAAGCTAACTCGATGAAGGCAAACTCCCTACCGAAGTTTGGTTTTTAACCAATAAAAGAGAAATAAGAATGTCAGCAGGTGGCATGAGAAACCAAAGCAACTTACACCTTTGCGTCCTTACTCTTCCTCTTTCAAAGAGGAAATCTTGGATTCTGACAAAGCAGATGTGATGGCAGCAGCTATACCTATGCTCTCCTGTGCTGCCATGCTTATTTTGGTTTAGCTGTGGGCTTTGTAGCTCTCTTTAACCCTTAACAGAGGAACGGGATCAGTCCTAACTAGTGTTGCGCCGATGCCATTTTTTGGCCCCGATACCGATACCCGAT
>NW_015150757.1:372965-374951 GCF_000732505.1 Cyprinodon variegatus
AACTGAGATCTAGTCCTATTGGCAGGCATCCATTTAGAATGTAGGCGACGGCATGAAAAAAGTGGTTTCTACTTTTACTTTTATACTTTAAGTAAATTTACAAGCCTGTACTTTGTTACTTTTACTTGAGTAAAGAAGTTTAACCAGTACTTCCACTTTTACCAGAGTATTTTTTAACACAAGTACCTGTACTTTTAATCAAGTACGGAAAGTAAGTACTTTTGCTATCTCTGATTATCATTTCATTTGTTGCAAGGATTTAGAAAATTACACCATATGCCAACCATCACAAGGATGTGCATTACAAAGAAGAGCTATATATACTGCATGCATCATTTAGGTAGGTACTTCTCTTTTTTTTTTAAAGTTAATTCATTACTTTTCACATATTAGTAATACTGTTACGTTACTTCCATTCTAACTCAGTGCACTACTTCATCTGGGTCAGTTAAAAAGTCCTTTTAAAAGTGTGTCTGCTCTGGATTTTTACTGCTGAGATAAGTCTGTCTGAGGAGCTGCAGTGGGAGGGTGTTTAGCATAACTTCAAAACAGACTGATAGGAGAGCTGATGGCACAGAGCCACTAATCAGTGACAGCGTTCCTCCAAACAAGCACTTGTTAAAGTAAAAGCTAAATGTCTCTGAGATTTGGAAATTATGTGTGGCAACAAAGACTTTATATAAATCATTTAGAAATATTTTTAATTCAAAGAAGCTCCTCACAGCTTTCCAAAACTGACTGACTGTTGGATGCAGACATGTTGCTCTTTACTTTCTAAGTTACTTACTTTTTTCTGGATCAGTGTTACAGCCTGTTTTATTGTATTCCAAAGTATATTGTGTTAAAATTCTTGAAAAGCATTATTTTTAACTTTATACCTATTTCACAGCAAGTTAAGACAAACTTGTTAAAATATTAAGTTGTACAACATATAGTTGTTTTACAAAACATAATCACATAGTGGTGTTGTAGTTTACTTGTCCAGCCACATAAACCAAAATGGTGAACATTAGTCTAAAATGTACTTTTTAAATTAATAAAAACATTATATCTCTAACAACTGAACCTCCAATTATATTCAAAGTTGAGGTAACAGGAAAGTTATCCATCTCCTCTGACATTTCAGGTCAGAAAAAGTAACTGCATTGTTACTTTGATCGATAACTAGTTACTTTGATTCTGTAGTAACTGAGTTATTGTACACTAACTTAGCAACATGTGTGTATGTGTTAATGTTTATGTAGTGTAAGAAACATTAGCAGCTTCATTTACCATTGTTTTTCGTTCTCCTACACATTAGGCAAAAAGTTAAACAAGCAGCTCCGCTCATTGACTGCCTGCAGGATGGTAGGAATGCCCCTTTTGCTGGAATAGAGACGGGCTTTGAGATAGCAAGACAGGCTAAGGTTAGCAACCATCCCTACATGATATAAATCAAAGAGTAGAACCAAAATCACTATGTGGAGATCGGCTTTAATTTACGTTTTTGGTTTAAACAAAAAACACCAACAAGTCCGGCATTGTAGGTTTTAATTGAGGCCCAAAAACAGCCCACACGTTTAAAACATGAAGAAGGTGGATTCCCAGCTGACGAAAACTTCAATCTGCAGATATAGTTCTAAAAGTAGATTTAATGTTGTAGATGTATGTGGAGAAATACTGATTTTAGCATCTTCAAAAAGACCCTGAGCAAATTCCTGTCAATGTAATCGACTTTAGATTTGTTTAGACCTTGTTTAGTTCCAGGCTAGGAAACACTGAGGAAGCAGGTCTCCTAGACCCTAAGGAAACTGCATGGCTTACATTTGACACATATATCATAAATATGATTTGTTCCAACACCATTTAGATCTAAGTACGACAATACAGGTTGTATAACTAGAAGCTACAGGTCATATCAGATAGATAGATAGATAGATAGATAGATAGATAGATAGATAGATAGATAGATAGATAGATAGATAGATAGATAGATAGATAGATAGA
>NW_015150757.1:376231-377297 GCF_000732505.1 Cyprinodon variegatus
AATCAGCCCTCTTACCTGGATCTTGATTGGCCAGCTGAAGTTGGACACATACACGTAAAATGTGATGTTCTGGTGAAGTCTGAAGTTAAACTTCTCACATGAGAAGCTGTCCCTGTGCTCCTTGATGTTAGTCCTTGTGATGATGGACATCTCTTCTCCAGATATGGTACCAGCTATGGATGACACAAACATTGTATTGTTGATTAAACTAGGAGCACTTCAAACAGAGCTTACCTCGATTTTCTGTCCAATTACAGCTGTGTGAACAGGACTAAGAATGCAGGCAGCTTTGCAAACTAATAAATAGTTCATTCTTAATTTGAGGTAGAATGACTTGTGCTTGGTTTCACAGGAAAAAGAAGAAACTTTGTTGTTTGTCTGTAAAGAAGGTGAGGAACGCATCCAAGGTAAAGTTTCTCCCTGTCCCAATGAATAACTCCAGTTCCAGAACCAAGCTCTCTCCATGCAGCTGCTTCCTCCTTTCCCATTCAGCAGGTATGTTGAATTCACATCAGCAGTGAGCCAAAAAGTGATTTCTACTTTATTAGGCTTATACACCATGTTCTGGATAAATCTTCTAGACTTAGTGGGAAAAAAAGGTGATCATCAGTTGTGATGTGAAAGGGGAACACCGGCTAGGGGAAAGGAGTCAGGCTGAAGGGGGCAACAGAGAGTAACCAAAGACTGGCTTAAATATAACACAAAATGAATAATAAACCAAAGATCAACAAAACAGAATAAATGACAACTGAAAACCAAAAACTCAGAGTCCCAAAAGGGGAAACCATAACAGTAAATACAATATTGTCAGAGGAATGTCACCATATCCTTTATGCTGTAATGCATTCTTGGTGAACAACTCATAATAGTTTCTGACTACACACAAACGTACACACATACCATTCCTTACCCATTGCGGGTGGTCTTCCCCCCTTTTTTCTCCAACCTCTACCAGAGGTAGAGTAATATATATATTACTCTTGGGAAGTAGTATTTGCCATGTTAATTTGTGATGTTTAAAACAATTTTAAAATATTAAAAAAGTCATAGTTTATTTAAATTTCTT
>NW_015150757.1:378743-388481 GCF_000732505.1 Cyprinodon variegatus
CAATAAATTTGTTTCATTTGACATTTTCCCTACTGCTAGTTCCCCACTCATCCTGGGGTTTGAGTGGTTACAATTACACAACCCCAATATCAATTGGCCCAACAGACACATAGACTCTTGGTGAGTAACCTACCACTCATCTTGTCTCTGCTCTGCAGTTCTGCCAGGCTCTCAACCGGCAGAAAGCCATGAGGCTAACCCACCTGTTCTCTCCTCTGTACCTGAAGATTATCATGATTTGGCACGGGTATTCAGTAAAACTAAAGCTCTGTCTCTGCCTCCCCACAGACCATATGATTGCACCATAGACCTGTTACTCTGAGCTCCACTACCCAATAGTCGACTTTACAACATCTCTAAATCTGAAAGAGAGACCATGGAAAGATACATACAGGAGTCTTTAGCGGCAGGCATTATTCGATCCTCCTGTTCCCCTCTAGGGGCAGGTTTTTTTTTTTTGTTGGAAAGAAGGATGGCTCTTTAAGACCATGCATCGACTGGCAAAAGTCAGTTTTATCTCTCTGTCTAATAAAAATTTCAAATGGAAATGAGCATTTTCTCAGTAAAACTGCACAAAAATAAATGTTAGCAAACCTCTAGTCTCTAAAATGTTTTTTTATGTCATACAAAAAGTGTTCACAGCCCCAGTGAAGAAAACCAATGAGGATTTTAATTCTCTATGGAGTAACTTAAAGCTCAAGCAGGCAAATGAATGTCCATAGTCAACGTATTTCCATGACACCTGACAGTAATTCAGAGCAAGCTTATAAATTTCTCACTGAGCTGAAGTAGTCAGGTTTCAGAATCCCTCAAAGCATTATCAGCAGTTCGCTGTTAATGGCTCAGTTTTTCAGAGGCTTTAAATAAAATACTTCCACCTCCTGCTTTATCGGGACCATTAAACACTCTATAATGGACACACGCACAAACTGAGGAGGCTAGGCCCCAAAGACACTCCATGTTACTGCTCCCTTCTTCTATCTTAATTGAAATCAGAGGGGAAAATGCATAAAATGCCCCAATGGAGAGAATTCAAAGCAGCTGTGATTTGTTTTATTAAAACTCCAGGAGGCGAGCAGAAAGATGATCTGACAATTTTCCTTTCAGGAAAATGGCTGAGAACCACCCATCAGTGAGACAGCAGTAGTTTAACAGGATCACAGTGTTAGAGCCATGCTTAACAACTAAAGGTTCATCACTTCAAGCTATTTACAGTAAATATAACACTTTACTGTGAATTTTATAATAACAACTTTGGTTTGAGTGTTGCGGAGGGAGAGTGCTAAATACTTAGAGTTTTTAAATATTTTAATTCACTCAGTGTACCAGTTTTAGCTTGAATTAGTTTACAATTGATGTTTTCAGTTAGTAATTGTGGCTGCAAGACATTTGAAATAATAAGGGTCTTTCTTAATAATGTTTGCTAGAAGCTACATCCAACACTGAACTGAATCGAATTAAATTTCTAGCAGTAGAACAACCCAGAGTTTAAACAAAAACTCCAGGCTCCAATCTTGACCAAAGCTTTCAAATATTCTCCACTTGTGTTTCAAAAGTGACAGAAACCCGATGTTTGCATATGCAAAAATTCTCTTTTTTTCTTTTTTTATTTCACAGTTACTGTGCAAAACGGTGTATATAGTTTTAAAACAATTAAAAGTCAGAAGATTGTTCTAAATAATTGGGAATTTAAAGACATAAGTATTTTCATGCGTTGAAAGAAGCAAGTCAAACTGTTTTTGTTGGTCCCTTCACTTTACTAAAAACAACAGAGGTAGAATTTGTTGAACACCTGCTTTTAGCCCCAGTACAACATGTTATTAAAACAGTACTTCCCATAAGAACTGAAAAAAATACAAAAGGCATTGTGTAGAAGGACAAACATTAACAGAATGTGCTGCCTGAGAAAAACCAAGTGACTTCTGTACGATGAAATATGTCAACTATAACCCAATGTATGCACATAATACATGTGTTAGAAAAACAACAACAACAAAAAAACAGAATGGAGCAATTTACAAGTGAGATGAAATAAATTTCTCTACATTTTACCACCAAAAATGCTGAACAGTAAAGCAACAGGAGAGTTCATATGTCGATTCTACATAAAACATTTTATGAAAAATGTTGGTCGTTTTAATTTAAAGTAAGTAATGTGGAGTTAAGAAGCTGAGGCAGAGGCCTTTCTTGCAAGAGAAAAGGTTAAAATTTATTTAACATCCTCAGATGGAGAGATAGAGCTCTGACTGAGGCAAACAGTACATACATTTATATCTTACAAAATCCCCACACACACTCCTGTGGGGGGAACCAACCCATCCCCTGCATAAAGAACTTTCTCACACTTGAACATTTGGAGGAAAAATAACTTGAGTTCATCAAGGCTGTTCCCTGTTAGGCTAATATATCTCTCAGTGGCCAGATGGATCTCCTAATAACAGCAGTCCTCGCCTTCATGCCATGAAGGAAGCTGTGGAACTCATTCTTATCTCTCATGACCTTCATTTGGAGCCTGTGAGGCTAAGAACACACTCTATTGTTGATTTAAAAATTCCTCAATAAAGTACAGTTTGTCAAAAATTCTGCAAACTCTGGTTTCATTTAATGTGAGCCAATGAGGCAGGGATGAGTAAGTTATGCAGGTTTGGTTCTTTGACATAACCTTCAGTCAGAGCTCTACTTCTCAAAGTCACAGTTTTTAAGTCTATGCAAGTCTTTGCCACTGAGCTGGACATCGGTAAAGGGTGTTAAAGTGGTGCGGCTGCTCACACTACGCTGAAATCACAGCCATAAGGGTCATTGCATGGAAAGTGTAAAGATTGGACCTCTGAATTTAACGGTTTTTGATAATAGCCTGTAGAACATGTAACACTTGCAATAGAACATATTTTTCAAGCTCAGACACCATTTTCTGCGAATATTTTAGCACATTATATCCAGGGAACAGAGTTTCCTTTTCCACCCCGTCACAGGACAAAGGTTAACAAATTAAAGGGTAATTTTAGATAAAAGTCAGACAAACAAAATGTTATTCACTTCAGAAAGTGTCATTAAAAAAAACAAAAAAACAATAGTGTGTTCAAAGTGTTTTTTTAATGTTTTATGTGATGTACAGCATTAATTCAATATGAAGAACGTTGCCACCTACAGTATCACAATGATACTGCTTTAGATTTTCCACCCCGTCACACTAAAGCCTGTGACGGGGTGGAAAATCTAAAGAAATATGGCTCAATTTCTGAAAATGTTAAAACCTGATGGTGCCGTTAGCATTGAAGTACAATGAAAAATGAATGATTAATACAAATAAAATTTCAAAATTTGATTAATAAATTGTTTCCCCCACTTTTTGTGTGTGACGGGGTGGATATGCTATGGTTAACAGAGAGGATTTTGAAGGAAAAATGTACCAAAAATGTTCTTAAAGAAAAACCAGAACTCACCATTGTTTGGACTTCAAACTCTTAAATGATGTCACTTCATGTTAGTGATGTCACTTCATGTTACTGATGCCACTTCTAGGAAGTGTATTGCATTTTGGCGCAAAATAACATTGGTGTGATGGGGTGGAATATGAAATCATCATAAATAAAAAAATATGACATTTTAATATAATTAACACATTTCCTATTAAGAGGAAAGTATTTCTAACCATAACAGCAAAACATTTTTGAGATTTATTTCATATTTCTTAAGTTTTACATTGCACAAATGAGAAAAATGGTCAGAGCGGACATTAGAAAACGATTGCAGTTTAACATAAAAAGTTATAAATGTGCAAAATATATATTTATTATTCAATTTGATTTGACCTCATGCTACCAACTAAACTTGAATCAATGGCTTTAGACACTTAAAGTATTACTGACAGTTTTATTATGCTTCCTATACCTCTTTGAATGTTATGGACCCAAACTTAACAGTTTTCATGGAATGACCCATAAACACTGAAGCACGCCTCACAAAATAATGGCCAGATTAAAGTGTATTTATACCAGAGAAATAATTTGTTCCAACTGTTCAGTCCAGACCAAAAGCAAACTATTTTATTTTCATTAGGTGCAGTTTGTATTCGGTTTGTTCTTTTTGCTTTGGCTTTTGACTATTGTGGGAGTCCTGCATGCAGCACCTGTTTGACACAAAAGCACTGAGTGTCTACAGCAGCTCAGTCAATACAAATTTAGATTTTTTTCATTTGGTGACAGTGTTTGAGAAAGAGTACTTCAAGCTGAGGGAGATCCATCGCTTGGAGGCAACCAAAGATAGCATAACAAAACGTGACATCTGGGCAGTTGCTCTAACATCTTAAGACAAGTTTGAACCCTGGATAAGGTCATTAAATATACAACAAAATTACATTTCACTGACTTTCAAACCGTAGCCTGACCCTTACAATTTCAAAGTAGGTATACGGAACTTCGCTTACAGAACGACACACATGGTCTTGATTTGAGTTCATGAAGGCAATTCAGCCTCATGCAGCTGTTTCCAGTTCTGATGGTTGATTAGACCTTTACATAATCAGTCTGCAGGTGAGCCAAACTCTGCTGGCTTTCAGACTAAAGAGCTGTTCAGTGTAAAAAAAAAAAAAGCGTTTCACTTTCCACGTCAACTAACACACCTGCAGGTTTTAAAATGTCACGCATCTCAGCATCACTGCATGCAGCACCTAGCAAAAATACCACCTTGATCACACAAGTGCTACAAATCAGGAGATGAGCACTGTAGTCTGAGTAAATTTATTGTAGACTAAAAAAATTTAAAGCTTCTTTGATCTTGATAGCATTTCATTTTATAATTATTTTTTTTCCATGTTCTCTTTTCAGTTAGGCAGGTCAATTATTCAATACAGTATCATATAAGGATTCCTGTCTGTGAAGCTGCGGTGTCCAGATGTCTCCCATGATGCACTTCCCGCTCCCTCTGCTACACTGACCTCTAGTCTGAGCAGTTACACCTGCCAGGGTTGCAGTTACTGAGGGTTGCTGGACCTGGGAGGAGCACTACATATTCTTGGATCTCCCAGCAGGTAACTGCCAGATTCTTGAAAACCATTTGTGTGAGCAAAGCAACGAGCAAGTCTTGTTTTGACCTTCTGATCACAACCTGTCTCCTTCATGTTTCTCCGGCCTGCCTTGCCACTGTCGGATGTTCCTGTTGCTTTTTGATCTCTGGACATTGTCTTTCTCAAAACCAAGTCTGTTCACCTCTCCCCCTGTCTGGATCATTCTGTCAATCTCATATTACCCCAGACTGGACCTTCAATCTGCCTCCTGAGAAGCCTCTGCTCAGTTACTGTACCTCCTGTTCAAGCCAGGTGACAGGCTTGAACAAGAAAAAATACACAAATTTCTATAAATAAGACTGCAGCATTGTCTACGTATGCCATAGTTTTTGGTTATAACAAAACAAGGAAAACATGTATTTTAACAACTATGAAGTTAGATGTGTTTCTTTAACATTCAGTTAAAAAACATCACTTCAATCAAAAAAACTTTTCAATCTAAGAAAAACAGTATTTGAATGCAAAAATATATTTGAGACTCAAACAAATACATTTGAACACTACTTTTCTTTGATTGAAAATGTTTTATTTGATAGAAGTCCAGTCTTTTTTGTTTAAGGCAACTTTTTAAATTGAAGTAACATTGTTTTTTGATTGGGACATTTGTGTCTTTATTATTCAATCAAAAAAGTTGCTTCAAACATACAAACAACAGAATCAGGTCTGGAGACTGGCTAGGCAATGCAAGAACCTTGGTCTGCTTCTTCCAGAGCCGCTCCTTGGTAATCCTGGCTGTGCGCTTCAGGTCATTATGATGCTGGAAGACCCAGCCTCCACCCATCTTGATCTCTAACTGAGGGAAGGAGGTTGTTCCCCATAATCTCCCAATACATGGCCACAGTCATTCTCTCCTTAATACAGTGCAGTCACCCTGTCCCATGTGCAGAAAAACACCCCCAAAGCATGATGCTACCACCCCCATGCTTCAGAGTAGGGATGGTGTTCTTGGGGTCTCATTATTCTTCTT
This sequence comes from Cyprinodon variegatus, assembly GCF_000732505.1. Lineage (NCBI taxonomy): Eukaryota > Metazoa > Chordata > Actinopteri > Cyprinodontiformes > Cyprinodontidae > Cyprinodon > Cyprinodon variegatus. The sequence continues at coordinate 384,776 of NW_015150757.1, forward strand.
CCTCCAAACACAGTTAATGGAATTATGACCAAACTGTTTAATTTTTTATCTCATCTAACCACATGACTTTCTCCCACAATATATGGGGGATTGAAAATATCTGATAGAAAACGTTTTAATAAAATCTAGATCACTGCACCAATAAAGAAAATAGAACAAAGAGAACTAGAACAGTATCAAGGCATTGATATAAAAATGCAGTTTACCTGTTGAGCTGAGGGACCAGGTAATGTTGAGGTTGAAGTTGTTTGAGGCATTGATGGACATGTCAAGGTTCTTATTGGCCTGCAGAAAAACATTCAAGGTTTAGTTAACAGCTAGAGTAGAATTGGTGTTTCCACATTATATTAAACAAAAGCAAAGTCTGTGTAACTTTTGCTTTCTTTGTGTCTGTAGTGTTATTTTAAGGATCTTCAAATTTTTAATTGTTAATCATCATTTGGGAAAGAAAAAATTAATTTCTTTCTAATCTTTTGGTATTCTTTAAATTCCCATATAAATTCTCAGTCATCCGGGTCATGACAGCCACAGAGGCATCTTGACTTCTCCTCAGTTTTTACTGAAACCTTTCCAATAGCAACCATGGGGTCTTTTTCCATTTTGTGGGGTCAAGCCAGAGCAATCTATAGACAAAGTGCTGATGCTTTTACACAGCTGGGTGTCCATCCTACGAAGTTTCAAATCAAAAACCCGCCTGTCCTTCTCCTGGGTTGTTGGAGTCTTCCTTTTGAATGTGTTTGGCCATCTGGAGCAATGTGAGTGCGCTTGTGTTACCTCTGCAGAATGAGTTCCAGAAACAAATTGTAGATGCGTGAAAGGACAGGGAAGGATTGTGGTTCCTGAAACTTATTCAGAAGAGGTTACCTAGCAGTCTCATCAAGATTCAAATGGCCAAAACTAACCACAATGATATCAGCTGTCCAGCAGAGAAATGCATGGGTAATTTAATTGTATCTGACTTGGAACGCCTTTAGTAGGATGGACCTGCAGCTGCTCGAAAAAATCAGCAATCCAACTACTGATCTGAAAAAGACTCTTGGATAGGTGTGGAAACTATTTCAGAAAAAAGTACAAAGGTCCCGTTTCCTCCAATCTCAGCCGGCTTTCTGCATATTCGTTAAATATAACTTTAACAAAAGATTTTGTCCTAAGCGTTTTTCTTTAAAACTCTGAGTGAAAGAGAAGTTCTGCTTGAAGAAATAAGTAACATATTTCATGTTTTTAAAAAACTGAAATATGACATAAATAAAGCAGAGTACCTGTTCCGGAGTGGCCATAAAGTTGATGGCGGTATAGTGGCGGTCGTCCTCCTGAAGCAGGCTGAAGGTAAACTGGTAATCAATCAGCAGGTTGTCTAAACAACAGAAACAACAAAACAAACAACACTGTTTTTTACATGGTTTTTCTTTGCAATACAACCATTGCAAATATAATATCCGCCCTGACGTGTTTCATTAAAATCCTTCACAGAAACAGATTTATGAGAGATAAAAAATGTGCTGCTGGCCGCCAGTCAATATTCAATTAGATGACTCAAGCTACAGTGGTCGAGTGTTTGGTAAATGATCTCAATCTGTAGCAAAAGTAAACAACGTTGGAAGGAGAAGACAGAAGGTGTGCTTTATAAAGCAAACATGAGTAAATTCAGGTGCTTGTTGCTTTCTTATATGAGCGTCTGGAAGAATCAATAAAACATGAGCCAGGCTCTAAATAAACATGTTCTCTGAGTGAGTTTATCACTTCTGAAAGCAGCTACCGATGAATGTCTGGTCCTGCGCGTTTTCAGAGACAATGAGGAGAGTATGAAGAGAATTGTAAGTGGATCAGCCTCTGGATGGACGGCAGAGGCTTCCCTGGGTCACCTTGTTCTCCGGCTGAACAGGGAAGAGGAAGGAAAGAGCAGCGAGGACAAGGCTAGAGGAGGAGCATCAAGATTAAACAATCTACAGCTGTGTGGCTACAAGAGGGTAACGGCAGAAAAAAGGACTTTATCTCTTCTCTGTTAATCAGCATGACTAGCATCCCTTCAGGTGGGTTGTGCAAATGTGTACACATTAAAAAGCAGAACAGACTCAAGCTGACAGCACCTTTTATTTTTAGCTTCAACAGGAGTTTATGTCTTCAAACTATCTTTTACGGCTTCTTGAATGCTGGTTTTAGCACAGAGATTTAACCTAAGATCACCATAAGCTTCTCTGCAGCATCACTGCAGACAGTGATCAAAGTCTGACAATGATTATTAATGCATATAGGCTCCCAAAAGTTACATTTGCTGGTAAAAACTGTGGAAGATGATAAGTTTATGTGCTCATTAAAATTGAATTTTATAAGCAGTTAAGTACTGCTCAGTTACTTTTTATGTATAAGAGTTAAATATAAAAAGAGGTAAATTAGGTTTTATATCAAACTTATAAATAAAATTTTATACCCAGGGGTTGATTTTGGAGGGTTTTATTTCCACAGAGAGATGTGTGGGGAGATGAAAAAAGGTACTAATGTATGGATGGAAGCCTGTGCTTTACATTTAAACCTATCATACGGCCATGAGGCAATTATTTAAGAAAACGCCCCAATAATAATTTTCATAGTGCATTATCCAGATTCCTCGCTTACCTCAGCATTCTAGATGCTTGAAATTCAAACTAAAAGTCACACCATTACTTACTTTGCAAAACATTTTTTCAAATAACTATGTGATCCCAAATTAGTAGAAACAATACAACAAAGATAAGGCTTTTTATGCCTAGTTTAAAACAGACTTTTATTAATGCTACCCTTATAAAAGTTCAATAAAAATACAATAATTAAAGGATTGAGTGCATTATCTGCACCACATTTAACGTCATTTAAGATGAGTCAAACGCCTCATCTTTTGTGGTTGTGCTCACAGCATTCACATGTGGTCAAGAGTATTTTGATGCAGTAGATGCAAATGAGTTGATGTTCCTGACACGCTTTTTAAATCTCTTGTGTACAATGGCAGAAACAATCAAGAGTAATCAGACCCACACAGTCAAAATATGTAGCAGGACAATTTAATGCCTCTTCATGCACGTGCACCGTTAATTTTAACATATTTTTATTGTAACCTGCTACACTTTGAATTGCACCATACAGTATACGCGTATAGGTCACGTTTGGTGGAAGTTTGTAGAGGAACCAAATGCAGAGATGGAAGCAGAGATGGTTTCTTGTAGGTTTAACAATGAACTTAGAATCCAAACCAAGGAGACAGAATCCAGCAAAGACAAACTGCACAGGAGGTATGTATATATATATATATATATATATAGGAGGAAAAAACAACAATGAATGGGCTACTCAGTTGATAGGGATCAGGTAGGAACAACTAAAAAGGAGCTCAGGGGAAAGAAAAGGGACACTATGGGCAACAAAGAATTACCAGGGAATCTAACTGTAACTAGCAATAAAACTGACTACAACTAGACCAAAGAATAAATAATACCAAAAAGCTGAAAAGAGATATCTGAAAGAAACAAGGGAGAGTAAAACTTCATTCATAAATTATATAAATCTTGAGGAACCAAAAGTGCAGAAAGGTTTCAGGGATTTCACCATTGTTTGTGTTGTTTATATATATGTTTAATTTTTCTTTCGATGATTTGATGCTCTCAGGAAATATTTTTGTAGTCAAAAAAAATTTTAGAAAAATTAATTACCGTATTATCACGACTATAAGGCGCAC
>NW_015150757.1:388491-404752 GCF_000732505.1 Cyprinodon variegatus
TATATATATATATATATATATATATTTATATGTATGTGTCTGTGTGTGTATATACTGTATATACCCCATGCTCCTATTCCTCCTTTTGACATCTTCCTTCTTTTTAACAATTGAGCAGATGTTACAAGTGCATTTCTCCACTGTGAGATAAATAAAATCCATCAATTAATCAATTTAATAATAAATGTATGAATTTAATTTTTAATGGTTAACCGAGAAATGTGTCAAACAATAAAACTGAACATTACTGTAGGTAAGACCATAACATATGGTTTTTAATTGGATAATGAAATGTGGCACAGCTTTCTAAAACTTTGTTCTTCCTCATGTTGATGATGGCGCTCTGAAGTTTGTGTATCCCTCAGTCAGAATCCATGGAGCCCTGATTAGAAAAGTAGCTCCCGCTCTGCAGCTGCTTTCCAGCTTTCAATGGCTGAACTCTGAGACATCGCAGAGCTTTTCCGCTTACAGAGCAGAAATAACAACTCTGTCACACTGCGGGGAGAGATGTTGTATCATCGGCCACCTTCTCTTTAGCTGTACAATCCCGGGGCATCACCGAGACAAAAGCAAATTATGTTTGACAAACAGTCTTGTTTTGTTCAGCATTCATGAAAACTTAGCCTGAACAGCAGATATGATCAGATCAAAGAGGATGCTTTCTTCTTTCCCCTTCCTCTTCAAGGCAGGCAGTCTCTGATGCTGCTCATTTGTTTATCCCATAAGGGTCTGCGCTGCAGCACCAGAGCATGTAGGTTTTTACTTGTCAAGGGAAAAACAGCTTGGAGATTGTGTGAGTATGTGTGAGTGCCTTCTAGTGCATCCAGTGTCTTGCACTACTTTCTTGCATATATTATGGTCCTGTGTATTTTTGACCATACAGGTGGGCTTTTCTCCTCACTGGTAATTCATAAAATATACATCTAACATGGAAAAATCCCATGCACAGAGATCCCTCTGTGAATTCAAGGCAATTAGGATCATGAGCATGCAGCAGATTTAAAAGTCCTAAGCTAAATAGGAATCCCATCTGAGCTGTTTTACTTAGGAAATTGCATATAAAAATATGAGCTCCAGATAACTCATATGAAGGTTTTACTAAATGTTTTTGAAGTCCCTAGAGGAGCTCAAAGTGAAAAAGCAGGTGTCAGTTATCCAGTTTCCTTCATTTGTAAGCTGGAGTGACCTCGGAGAACCAGAAGGACCTGAAGAAGAGCGAGAATCCTCCATCCAGAGAGCATCATCTGATAGAGATATCTACTCTAAACAGCAGCTCACAAACAGGCGTGGAATCCCTGACGATGTCATTCTATCAGAAAATCTCATTGACATTTCATTTAATGCTTGTTGTCAACTCATTATTTCCCATTTGCAACACTTTCCCGAGTGTAGCGCTCACTTCACTGTGCAGCACAGTAATGTTCAAGGACCTGGTGAAAGAAACAAGGACAAAGACAATTTCCCACATGACCGGAGGTCAACATACACTGAAGTTGATAAAAGAGTGAAGATAAGAGAGCTGGATCTATCAGAAAGACATTATTGATTTAAAGGGTCTATATCATTGAAAGTCGGAGTAATTTTCGTGAATTTTACACCCAGAGCAGCAGCCGTTCTACGTGAAGCTGTCATTAACTCCCTCTCAAGGAAACACCTACCTTGATGATGAGAGCGCAATCATTCTACTTAAAGAGTCTCTTTCAGCACTTGATCTCCACAATGACAGAAACTTTTCAAATTGTGTTTTTCTGCTGTAAAAGTTTTTTTTTTGCCTTATTCACCAGAAGAGGGCAGCACCCATACAGGAGGAGGGTGGAGTGGCAGTGAAGACAGGAGCCTTTTCTTCCAGGTTAGGGGTTGGGTGCTGGGCTCCAGCTGATGGACATTTTTTAAATAATGACCTTTGAACCTGTTATACCGTACTTTTTACTATACTTACGCAATGAAAATCAATATTGAGCAACAATATTTATCATAACAATAGCCAACTATGTTCATAGGGTCTTAGTCCGTATGGGATGGGGGGAAATCCGCATTTTTTGTACGTTTTTGCGCAAGACTGTCCAAATACAGTTTGTCTTACAATTTAAAAGTTAAAAACTAACGCTAATATTATTAAATGTTCAGTCCTTTGTGAAAATATGAATGTCTGATCTTTCAAAAATTGTAGATTAAAGCAAAACACTTAAAATAAACCTTTTAAACAAAAACAAAATTGAATTTTTCTTTTTTAAGACAAAGTTTGCAAAGTCTACCAGCTACTGCAGTAGCTCCTCCTACCCCCTTTGGAGTGTGATGGCCTTTTTTTCCCCTGCAGAAAGTTTGCTGTTGCTGTGTCTTTCAGGGTTTTTCTTTCCTCAACAATCCATTTCATCTCAATGTAAAAACACCACAATGCCTTTTTCCCACACTCTGAAAAGGACAGCTGAGACTCGGAGGACACACACTGGGACAAGTCTTTTACTGTAATCACAGTGTTGAAGATCAAATGTCAATGTGAAGTCACATCCCTGCGGTAGAGATTGCTTGAGCAGCCGACTGCCATTCAACTTCCTTTTGCCAGCGGCTTTCAAGCCTCAATAGGGGAGTGATTCACCGGTTTTCAGCTGAAGCTACATACGTAGCCACCAATTCTTCTCCGGGGAGGAGTGCTTGCTGGCCGAATCAGACTACATTTTGCCTACGATTCAGGAGAGCTGAACGTAGTTTCGTGTTTTTCCAGAGTTTCAAAACTAGTTGAACGCAATGTTTTTTTTAACCCACCTGCTGAAGCAGATGAGAAAGCTATCTAGTTCTTGTTAACCCACATTGCCGCCCGCGGAACAGCCGTGTCCGATTGCTGTATGCCGAGGAGCCGCTAGAAACCACTGACCCTTGGTGTAGTGGAACTGTGAATCCGCCGAACCGTGACCCGTTGGTTAAGCTGTTGTTGGAGCCGTTTTACAGCCGTCTGAGCCGCTGGTACAAGCTATAAACCGCCACTTTAAAGTGGCGGCCTTTTTCAACCTGTTAGAAGTAACAAAATAAAGCCCTGCAAAGTTTACTTCTGTGGTTTGCATAAGAATAATTCAAGTCTTTCTAAGAACTGCGTCATGGATGAGTAATTATATTTCCTGAACCAAGTTGAACTCCTGGACTGAGAGAAACCAATGGAACCGAGCCAGCCGGGTTTGCCAGCTGCTGCCAGCTGAACTAATCCACTGGTTCCAGTGTCACAACATTTTGATGCCTTCACTGTTTTGACTGCATTTAACATCTGCTAGTAATTTAAAGGACACTTTGAAAGCATTAAGCCTTAAAATTAACATTCATCAGGCTCTGAAAACCCCTTTTTTTGCTTGCTTTTATTTACTTGTTCTTATTTTCAGTAGTATTTCTACATAAGTTAATAGATACAATAATACTTTAAAAACAATTACTAGCTAATAAAGTTCCCAATATGTTCTTTGGTGGTTATTTTATTCAGTGAACGATTTATCACTCAGACCAAATCCCCCTGCCTTTGAATGAACAGAGACAGATTGATTTGGTTGGTGATTAATGACTCTGCTAATAGCCAAAGTCTAAATTACTAAATTGGTGAAGACAAATGGATTTAACAGCTAATCCAGGAATCCAATCTTTATATAAAAGACTAAGAACCATGGTGAGTAAGCAGTTTAAAGTTATAATATTAATTGGTTTTACCCTCAATTTGCATGACCAATTAATTAACTATAGAATCCAGTTCTAGTTATTAATATAATCATAATCTGGTCAAATTATAAAACAACACTATTGCTAAAGATGGGGAAAAAATGCCCTGTGGTTTTACTTTAATCTTTGTGTACGATTGTTTTTTAATTTAAGCTGCTACATGTGCCAGCCGCAACAATAGCAGTGAACAGTATCAGCATCCTGTTAACATGTATTTTTTGGCCTTGAAGAAATCATTCATTCACGACACACTGGAGACCTGATAGTTTGTTTCTTCATCAATGAATATTAAGACGTTTGACAGACAACGGATTGTAGTTATAATAAATGGCCTTCAGTCCTAAAAGCGGCACAACGCTGACTTTGTTAAAACAAAGACTGAAATTTGAGGCGGTTCCAACATTTTCAGAGCATATTTCGTCTCTGATCTTGTTTTTTTTTCTGTCAGAAAAACAAATTTAAAATCTAAGAGAAAATGACAAATTAATTTCTTATGAAATCTCTTCAATCGTGTTTAACGTAAATCTGACATGAAAATTCTTTCTTTTTCTGAGTCAGTATCCAATAGTGAATTTAGAGAGATTGTAAGCTCATCCGTCAACACCAGCTCAATTTTCCTTCTGCCTGGTTGAGCTTTTCCAGCAGGCCTGAGGCTGTCAGGCTCTACTGTGTGCAGACTGACTGGCTGTTCAGCTGTCTGTGGGTCTTACCAGTGGAGGCTGTGGACCACGCTGTGGCCGCCGCTAATGAGACAACCCTTGTAGCTGGCTGTTATGGAGTATGACAGTGGTTCATTAAAGTGTTGTCGTGGTGATGCCCACTCATAAATGCTAGCCAGACTGGGGGCAAACTCATTAAACAGCAAAGCTGCCTTTCATCAATTAACTTGTGGTTCAATAGGAAAGCCTTTTACAGAAGCCAAGCAAGTGGATCTCAGCCCCAAAAGGAATGAGTGAAAAACTGGATACTTGGATTTATTAATCCACTCATCAACTGTCATTTCTGTTAGATGCTGCAGCATGAGGGTATAAACCTGGGACTAGCTAATATCATTAATATTTACTCTGTTTTAATGCTACAGTCACACTAGTCTATAAAGTCTTTAAATTAACGTATAGATCATTAAGCATTATTAGATGCTAATGCTTTTAATGCTTTTAAACCTACCTGAGGAGATTTTATCTGTAATATGTGTCTCCTAACCCTGTTCAAATGATATGCACAACCCTAAACTAATGCTTTGATCGTTCTCATTTAGTTTTAATGTTTGCATTTAGTCTTTGGTAGGAAACCCACATATCATTGTTGGTTATTGGCATAATTACTAAATGCACAGGACATATGTAATTGTAAGAACAATGATTGGGAAGGCGCATGCGGCTTTCCAACAACTAGAGAACCTTTGGATTTACAGACAGATCAAGCTTTTACACACCATTATGAAGACTGTGCTACTCTATGGAGATTAGACCAGGAGAACCACTGTCATGACCAAAAAGAGAATCTAGATATTCATTAGGAGGTTTCTAAGGTAAGTATATTTTATGGCCTAAAAGAGCCAGCATCCAAGAATTGTGGCAGCTAACAAAATAGCAGCATGTGGAGAAAGCAATCCTCCAGACACAATGGTGCTGGATCAGCCAAACTGTCCAGAAAACAGAAAGCACTGACCAGGAACCAACAGGCAAAATGAAGGGCCTAGAAAAAACTGGCACCAAAACATGGATTCAGACACCATGATGCCCTGGACATGAGGTGAGCTGGACATTTATAGGATTCAACTCTCCTGTTATGAATTGTGCAGCAATCACTGCTTAAAAAAACCTGATCTACTTGTGTTTGTCAGAACGGTGTAAAGTCTTCTTTATTGTATTTAGTTGTTGCCACCACCGTGGTCCATGACACTAACATCACAGGCCAAGTCCTACTGGCTGGTATTTACTGCACATGCCTCATTTCATTTCACAGAAATCATAGGATGTTATGTTTCCTACATCACAGAGTAACAATCTGCCTTTTATTTTTACATCAGTGTTTAGAGACATTATTGGGAAATTTCATTGTTGCATTTAGGCACACCGGACTAAAAAAAGAGTTGCAAAGAAGTTGTTTTCACTGTTTTATTTTTTAAACATTTTCACTTAGTGAATGTTTGACAGATTTAGCATAAATTAGAGAATTTTTTTCAGCACTCTGCAATAATGTGAGCATTTATTTTTTTGGGGGGGTTTACAGCACTAGCGGATAATTTTTTCAAATGTAGGCTGACAGGAAGGGGGTATGAGAGAGGGAGAGACATGCGGCAAAGGACCAAAGGTTAGATTCAAACCTGAATTGGCTGGACTAAGGCATCCCTACATAGGCTGTGCGAGCTAACCGCTGCGCCACCTACATGCCCCTAATGTGAGCATTTCTAGAAATGTGACAAACTTTCTAGGCAACAACCTTCCCTGAATGAATCACAAGGAGCTCAAGTATAAAATGGTTTAATTAAATGTATGTGAAAAAAACAAGAATATAGTTATTTTAAATATGTCTTTGTAGGTCAAAGGTTGTTTAATTAATACAGTTTGTAGCCAATCAACTTTGAGTATTTCCTTCCATTAAGTTTGGTTTATCCCAACCTTTAAAGGACCCTGAGAAAAGTTTTTTTTTCTTTTCTTTTTTGGATCTCTGACTCACTGCAGATTTTTGTAATCATTGTTTCATCTCTCTAAAAAAGCCAGTGATGTTTGTGAAAATGATCTGGCAGTTTAAGCTCTGCAAAGGTTGATTGGAAAGATTGATAAAGGTATGTTTATAAACCTCGTGATTAACCTGGAGGAGGACATGCAGATCAATTTTCACAGCTCCTGCTCATCGTTGTCCTCTATCCTGCCCATGTTGTAAAAAGTTAATACACCAGATTCAAATAAATGAACTATATTCCTAGTTTGTTTTCAAGGCCAGTCAAACCTCCTAATGAGCCAATTATTTATTTTAGGCACTTTAAGGCAGGCAAGGTTTAAAACATGCAAGAAAGTGGCCCTAAGCAACAAGACAACTCCTGCAAGTTTTTTATTTTTGTTTTAAGCATGATGATTTTTTTCTATAAAGATTCAGTTTTAAAACAAACAAACTGAGAAATTAATATCTTTTGGCTGAAGGCCTAATGATCTGCCTCATTTTAAAATACTGAATACAAAAGCTGAGATTTTCCGATTTTAGTATTTGACAATCTTAAGCTCAAAAGACGCTGCACATAATGCTCAAAACTTCAAAAATGTGCAGGGCAGGGGTGAAAACACGCCGTAGGATTCCTTGACTCCTCTTGATGGGTATCGACCACAGACTTTATAATTAAACCAGTTGTCTCTGATGCTCAAAATGGCAGGTCATGATTTTGCTTTTTTGTACTTTTGGAAAAGATGAAAAAGTCTGTGATCTTCTTCCATTTGCTTACCAATGATTACAATTCATTGTTTGTTTATTGCAGCAAATATAAAGTAGGTTATAATGTGACAGAAGGAACAAGTCAATGAATCTTACTGTTTGGAAAGCAATGCACGTGTTTATATATGCATGACTTCTGAAGGTTGAGATAATATTAATAATAACAATAATACATTTTATTTGTAATGCACTTTACATATAGGAAAAAATCTCAAAGTGCTAAAGGTCAAATCATTATAGAAGGGTAAAATCAAAATTTTAAACTAAAGATCACTTTAAAAACACATTAATAAAATCAATAGCATGATTGTAAAATGTTAAAGGTCATACGTCCTGCTAAAAATAAATGTTTTTTGTCCTTTTTTTGTCAACATAAACCCGTCACTTTGATCTACTTTGCTTCTGTGGTTAATAAACCAAATATTATTCCACATTTAAAAGCACAGAAACCTAGTTGATACAAACTTTTCCTTTTCATATTTCAGTTTTTAACCAAATAGAGCCTTTACCCCTATATAGGTTAACCTGAAAAAAAAATTAAGTTTTTTCCCCCCTCCTTATCAGTCCTTTCTGCTCAATGACATTTAAAGCTAATATTGACCTCACTCACAATTGCAGCCCCACTCCTCATGGTAAAAAGGAAGTGGATTGCTTTGAAATTTCTCATTTGCACACAAATGCAATCTGTATGCGTGTGCAGAAGACCGCAACTTTGTGGCGGGAAGGGTTTGGATGTATTTACATCCGATCATGCTTGCTCTTGTTCAAACAGTGTTACACCGTAATGCCTTTATTAATGAAAGTCATAATGGAGTCAAACGTATGCAGGGAAATAAAAAAAAGAAAACACACAGCACTTCAGCTGTAGCCATAGCGATATCAAAGAGCCCTGCAATCACAGACTAATAGCTCCTAAAACCAGTACATGTGTATCCGGATGCATATGTATTACCTAAAGCAACACACAATGCTGAGAAAGGGCACTGCACTGGTGCCATCTAGTGATTTTAAAGCTAAAATTTTGTTAAGGATGGTTTCTTCCTTAACAAATTGTGACATTTCTGTTTCTCGCCTTTACAGCTCCATTAACAGCTGTAAAAAGAAAAAGTTTCATCATTTTTCTACATTTCCTGCATATATTGTTGAAAACACTTTTATTTTCATTTTCTCTAGGATCTCTAGGTGCTGGTAGCACTCCTTTAACTGCTCCATTTCGTCTGCCATTGCAGCTTTAATAGTCGCACTAACTCTAGATGGTTGACATTGACAGAACTTGAACCGTCAGCCAGTATGGTGTATTATTTGGAACGATGATATTTTTTCTAGGATGAGTGATGAGGAGAAAGGGCACACACTTGCATGCTACAAAACATCTGTTTTCTCTACTGCTTTCCCCCTTCATCTGCCCTCCAGAGTCAAAAACCAGCAATTTGTTGCAAATAAGCTAGTCAATGTGAACCCTGCCTTGCATCTGGAAACAGGAAAACAAAACCCATCAAGAAAACATTACTTTTATTTCCTCTTTCTCTATCCTCAGTATGAGAGGAAAGAAAATTATTACTTTTATTTCTTAAAACATATTTCCATGCTTCAGGGATCTTCTGTTAAGGATCTTTTAGTTTTTGCTTCCAGAATCACTGAAAATTAGACATGTTTTTACTCATTTCAGTCTCAAAATCCATGGAAATGAATGCTGTTTATTTTAAAATGCAGCAGATTTAAGGTGCAGTAAAATAACACTGTATATCCCATCAGCATTACATCAATATTGTCCTTTTTCCTATCCGTATATTAGTAGTTTCCATACATTACAATATCTGATGAAAGCCAGAATTTATCAAACCTCACTTCAAAAAACATTGGCCAAATTAGAGGACTGATTTCCCCCAAAGACTGAAAAAGATAGTTTTGAGCAGACTGCATTATTGAAATGCTTTGATTTTTTTTTCCTGCACTAAACACAAATCAATAAGATAACAAAAACTTATTTAAAATGCTTCTGCTCAGAGTCCTTACAAAGTTTTCCAGCAGAGCGGTTTGCTGAGGTCTGTCAACCGTTTTGGATGTGTTCAACATTTAAATGGCCGCTATTAGCAGTTATCGGTCCCCTTCAATGGCTTCAGATTGTGCTTCCTTTGCCTTCTAGTAGGTTTATTATCAGAGTGCGAAATACGGGGGGTCCAGGGGGGCTCGACCCCCCCGATTAACCCATGAGACCCCCTGAAAGCCTAGATAAAAAAATGAAGAGAAGACTGTTATATCCTGACAATCAGAAAAAATAAAAGAGATTAAACTTACCGAGAATCAAACTTACCAGGCATAGATTTACTCTGAATTAATCAGAGTAAATCTATGCCTGAATGCACACATCCAGGTCCCTTTTAACTAGAAGCGACTTGTAGAGAACCTTATTTGCGTTTAGTTTGGATTATGCACGCTCAGCAATCCAAAATCAAGGGGAAAACAAAAATCTTTCCTAACAATCATCGACATGAGGCTTATAATGTTTCTCTGGTTTCCATGTTATGTATGAGCGACTCATAATAATAAGAAGTTTTCTATGCATTTCAAGAGGAGTGTCCGCAGTAGACAGATTAAAGGTCTTTGGTTTGTTATTTAAGATCCAGATGCAGGTTGGCTAACATTTAGATGAATGGTTTCTGCTTCAGAGCCGTGTGTCTACATACAAAGTGGCTTTCAAGGTCAGTTTGCGTCCAGGGGTATGGAACATTGCACCGACAGACAGTACAGCTCATACAGGTGTATGTGTGCAAGTCAGAGACAATGGGGGGGGGGGTGCGTTTGAGCATACTTACAATAACAGGTTCCACGGAGGGGGTTACCAAGGTATCGGTTTTCTGAGTCACATCTGCAGCAACACAGGAACGTGGAGACGGGCCGGGCATAAAGGAGGAAAAAGCATAATGGCATTAGCATTCAGCACTGGGAAGATTTTCTAAAGAACTTTTTTTTAAAGGTGTGTGTGTGTCAGCTGGGCTTTGTCTTCCTAGAGCTGCTTGGTAGGTAATTTCCCGGCTGGTATGAACCGGCACACTTTCAGACTCCAAATACAGACAGAAACAGGTTTTTATAGGAATGTCTCAAACACACGGTGGTGGATTAGCATTTATCTGTGCTCTAAAGGATCTAAAGACAGAGCTGAAAAACAAGGGACTCAATATCAGTAAAGGAGTTTTGATTCTTAGAAATGATCCCAGTAGAGCTTTATTGGTCAGAAAAAAACAACACAGTTATTCATTTAAGGTAAAAACTACATATCTAATGTTAACATAAAAATAACAATAGAAATCTCTATTTATTTTGAGCGATTCATGTCCTTAAAAAAGCTACCTCTCCAGGTATGTCAGGCGTCTCAGTCTGCGGCTGCTATTTTAGTCAGAGCTACTGGATTTGTTATTCAGACTGCCTGAATTATTCTCTTAAGTAAATGAAAAAATAGACTAAACAGACTCTATGTTGCGGAAACACTCCCAAAATTCAGCATGGGAAAACTTTAATCTACTTCCTATTAAAGACATAAATGCAGAATAATGGGCAGTTTTCTGTTTCCTTTACTGATTAAAATGAAGAATTTCTGACTGATTCTCACTGATTAAAGTGATATTAGATGTAAAGAAAGTGACTGTTATTTATTGCAAACAGCGACACAGGAAACAGAGAATATAGGGGACCTGGTTCAAACCAAACATAATGAATTTAGAAACAATTCAAGTTATTCTAATGAGTTTCATCCACATTTAATGCCGAAATAACTGAATTTCTTACAGAAGGAAGAAACTGTCTTTTCAAACTTTGCTGTAAAAATTATAATATTAAAATATTACAACCCTACAGGGTTTTTTTTTTTAAGTTAAAAGTTAAAGTTAAAAAGCCTTTATTGTCATCATATTCTACAACGGATACAATGAGATTTTTGGGACTTCCATTTCAGCTACCGTGAAATTAAAAGAAATAAAAATATACGTATATTAGAAGGAAAAGGAAATGTAAACAGTACTGGCACATATTGTGGGTGGGGGGGGTGTTTAAGAGTGGGCCCACAGGACCTCCCGGAGGTGCAGGTTCCTGGAGGGGGTGTAGTGCAAAACAGGTGTAAAGTGACCGAAAGTGCAGGTCGGAGTTGAGGGCGGCAATGGCTTGGGGGAATAAACTGTTTTTGAGTCTGTTTGTCCTGATCCTCATTTGCCTGTAGCGCCTTCCAGAGGGCAACAGGTCAAACAGGGCGGAGCCAGGGCCAAGAGTATTATATAGCCTGGTCAATAGCTTCCTATTAAATTATATGTGGATGGAATTAGAAGGACCAATGCCTGCCAAGGTAAAAGTGAGCTCTGGGCCAGAAGGTCACTGTGGGGGTGGGGTACAGCTGGTTCATGGGGTCTATGGGTCTAATTCTGTGGATCTTAATCCAGGCAGAGACTTCTCCTGTTCCTTCCTAGTGATCTACCAAACATTGTATTCTGCCTTCTTTGATCATGCATTAAAAATGGATTTAACAAAGTTTTTGATATGATTAGGACACGGTCTTGAGATAGGGTTCTTTTGTTAGCATCGGGGTTCAGGGTTGGATTAGGGGTGTCACGATACCAACATTTTCTACTCAATATCAATACTTGAGGTCTTTGTTTTTATCCTTGGGATAAAAAAAGGGACCCCAAAATTTAACAGAAATATTTTTACTGGGTTTAGCTGCTTAATAAGTTGTTGGAACCCAGATTTCTCCACAGTGTAAATAGGAACCTGATCGATACATATGAACTCTGCCACAGCTCTGTTTATTTTCATGCTTCTGGAGACGTGGCATCATATTTCTGTTGTTGGTCAAACATAGATGGTAGAGTCGGCTGTGTTTGCTGTTTGGACGTTTCTACTTCTCTCTGCTTCATTCTGTGACTTCAACAGAGAAAGGTGGTGTTGATCATTTTGAAAACGAGCATCGTCTCTGGATGCAATGTTTTAGTATCAATACTTTTTTGAGTATCAATGCTTTTGACAACCTCTAGTTGGGAATGAGTAAAAATTTAAAGGAGCACATGAATTCAGCCTAAATCTAATACCTCTAACTAGTTCAGTCCCGCCAAACACCTGATCAGCATGAAAGAAACTTTTAACTCCTGCAAACCTCTGATAGTTACACAGCTTTTAAAGTGCCGTAATTCTTGTTTCTTCACTATGAGGTTAAGTTGATTGCATGTAAAAGTGATTTGGTGTTGAATTGTTGTTCCAGGGGAAAAAAGACAGCGAGGAAATATTCATATTTACATATAAAACGGGAATGGCTGCTTACAGATGGATCAGTTTCAATCTGACTGAGTTTGAGTTATTTTCTCATAGGAGTAAACTGATAACTGCTGAGCTTCTTTTAGGACACTTTGCTTTTCGGATGGGTGGGTAGGTGTTGGGTCTTAATCCTAAATGATGATGTAATACAGACCCTTTGAATTCTCTGTAGTTTGTCTTTTTTTGTATTTTAAAGCTCCACTTGGATCCAGGTTATGATCCAACAATACAAAATGAAAATGCTAGTGTTCTAGATTTAATGGATCTAATCTAGAGGTGGAGGGAACACATAAACTGTCTCAGTCCATTCTGCATAAAATCACTGCTTATTTTAAAACCTGTGCTCCCATCCATTAACTAGAACACCATGGATGGAGACAGATTTCTTTTATTTCTGTTTCTACCAGCGGAACATGATAATTATATAAAAAAGAACACATAACAAGATCAACAGAAATGACAGAAAATAGAGAATGCTACACAATAAGAAAATAAAATGTATTTACTGATAATCAAGTTGGAAAACAGAAATGATTTACTGGACTTCTAGTCCTCATTACTGTCTTGTAATGCCTGCTATTATATTAGTTTTAAACCAGACATTCCTGTAAACACATCACTGTTGCTTGGTTGAAAGGATGTTAGTTGTCTGTGGCCTGCTATGTCTGGATGGATGCAAATCATTGCTAAACATCTGAGGATTGAGAAGAAAATAAATAACTAAATCTGTCCCTAGAACAGGCTTTCATCCCTGATAGTAGAGGTAAAAAGCTCTTCTGTCTTTAAACGCGGGAGCACTGTTGAGCTACGTGTTCAAGGCATCTGGCTTAAATCACTGCCAAGATTAGACCTGGAAAGTTTTTCCATTTTATTATTAAGGCGATCAAAAAGTCAGTGGCTGATTTCTCTTTTTTTCTGCACGGAGTAAGAGGATTCAACAGGCAAACTGTTAAGACACAGGCACAACTTTGACTTTAATCAATGCACTTTGGATGCTGACTGCATCTAAAGAAGCAAAGGCATCATTAAGAAGGAGGGATTAACAAATCTTCAAAGTAATGAGAGGCCCCTTGAAAAAAATAAAATAAAATTACAGCTATTTACTTGACAATCAAACTTTCTCACAAAAACTCAAAAAATCTGAATGTCCCACACACTCACGCATACACCATCAAACTGTTATATAAACCATCAATTCTCTGACAGATAGCATCAAACTCCCAGACAGTGTTGATTTTGGCAGCCATCAAGTTTTTGTCTTAGTCTTTGAGCCTGATCTTGAGCGGCGTTTGGCATCTTAAAATGTGTGTGAACGTGTTTGTACGCATGGAGCGGATCTTCAAAGAAAATGCAAAGCGAGTTGAGTTTGCAATTCAACAGAGGGTCTGCAAACCTTTATTTTGCACATTTACCTTAATCAATATGCAGATGATATTATGCAGATGATATTCTAGTGACCAAACTGTGCAAATTCATAGGTGGATGATATGCAAATGTAAAAACATGTAACACGTCCAAAGTGATTTTCCAAATCAGAAACTCAACTGCAGTTTTTTTATGTCTTTCTACTACTTCTGAAATTCAGGTCTATTCCAGGGCAAACAATAAAATTATGATAATGTTGAAGGAAAAGGTGTATGAAGGCCGGCACAAATTAATGCAACAGGACAGCAGTCTTCCTACCAATAAACCAAAAAAAAAAAAAAAAAAGATTAACCCTACTGTGGCATGTTTAAAAAAGTTAGAAACTAGACTAAGGGGGGAGAAAACTCAAAAGAGACACACAGAATAAATTTTTTTTTTTTTACAGCTTTCCTCTGACTCACTAGATTAGAAGCTATAGCAGCGTTGACCTGTTCTCCTTTTATCTGATATTGTAATAATTAAAATACATAAAAACTGAACATTTCATTTCCATCATTCAGTCTGGGTGGTTTGATTTGTTTGGTTCTTTATTTTGTAAATATGTGACTGACTCATTTATACTACAACAAAATCAAACATACCCAGAATCCAACCAATTAAATAAGTTTGCTTTTGCTAAAGAGGGCTATTAATCTGAGGAAACGTTAACGATTGCCAATGCTGAAATGAACAATGAGCATTTAAGCCTCCTAAATGATTTATGTCTGTGTGGCTGCCAACATGAGGACGGCAAACTAAAGCAAAAAGGCAAATATGCTAAAAAAAAATGAGAGTGATTTTAAAAGCTGAGCAGTGAAAGGAGAACCTGACCTCAGAGGGAGAAGAATTCTGAGACTAAATGGGAAGCAAAGTGTTTCTTTAAGAAGTTTCCCGCGATGTTAAAAGCCTTCCAGTTGCTCTCAGCGAAGCGTCACAAAGGAATTAATAGATGATCATTTTGAGCCATTTCCAACACCAACTGATTTAATGGCACAGTTCCGACATCATTAGCTGGCTTTGAGATTATAATTATACAGAAAGAAGGAAAAAAATAAACTTTAATTGTATATGTTTTAATAAAAATTTCAAACCCACACTTCAAATGTTGAAATCTGACCGATACACTTAGATAAGTAGATGACAATTCAGGTTTTTTCGTTTTCACTGTCCTTATTTGTTTTATTTAGTGTTTTTAGCAATTAGAAAGTTGGATAAAAACAGTTAAAATGAGAGCCAGAGGCAAGGCATTTTCTATCATGGGGGAGGGACACTTTAGTTGTGAACTCTGAGCTCAAACAAAGTCAGGCCAAACACTTAGGTAGCTTACAGCTGCTTTAATAGGGAGTAGAATAAGGTGGCACTGCTTTTTTAAACTCAAATGACGGCGCACACATTCACAGCAGCTCTGAAAGCTCAGCTCTGCTTGTTGCTATCACAGACCTCCCACTACCAATAAAGATAGAGAGTCAAGCTCATGCTGGTCCTGCATGTATATCAGAAAAATCTATTTACTTTAGGAACAAATGGGCACTCTATTTCACTGCTTTTACAATGGGTAGCAATTATCATATGAAGTGAAACTAAGAACTAAACCCTTTCAGAGAAACCGCATTGATTCCTGTGCAATAAAATCATCAATCCAAAAAAAAAACAAAAAAACATATGAATGAAAACCTGTAATTAATAAATGTGAATTCTAATTGTTTTCACATATTTAGTAATCTGGCATTAAAATAACTTTGCCTTTATGCCTAAAAATGGTTTTAAAAAATGTGAACATGATGGGAACAACTTTTTCCAAAGAGAGTCAAAATGGCCAGACTTTAAACTTCTCAATAAATCCAAACATTATTGGCAACTATTAAACACCAATGGCTAGAGCACAATTGTAAAACATTGTAAAAAAAAAAATGGCAGAATCAATTAAAGAAATTATAGCAAATTACACAAAATGAGTTAAAATTTGGTATGTAATGTTTAAAAAAATAAAATCATTAAAAATCTATTTTAAATTGATTCTAAGTTGGGCTACATGATACACATATCTCTGGTAAAACATTTCGAGCAAAACCAGCCAACCAACCAACCATCAAGAAAATGTACAAACCAAACAACCAGCAAAACAAATCACAAACCAGTTAACCACCCAACAGAGCAACCCATCGAAAAAACAAATGTGCAAACCACCAGACCAACCAATTTACTAATACATACATAGCAGCAAAGCAACCAATGGAGCAACTGTAAAACCAACCACCAGACCAACCTATAAACAA
The DNA here is from genome assembly GCF_000732505.1 of Cyprinodon variegatus. Classification (NCBI taxonomy): domain Eukaryota; kingdom Metazoa; phylum Chordata; class Actinopteri; order Cyprinodontiformes; family Cyprinodontidae; genus Cyprinodon; species Cyprinodon variegatus. The sequence continues at coordinate 404,598 of NW_015150757.1, forward strand.
ACAAACATTATGAACAAATTAGACAACAAAACAAGCCAACTAACCAACCAAAAGACCAACCAATGAACAAACTCACATATATATCAACAGAGCAACTAATATCCAGTGGTGTCAAAAGTTCACACATTTGTTACTTAAGCAGAACTATAGATACT
>NW_015150757.1:406585-416561 GCF_000732505.1 Cyprinodon variegatus
TCTTTTCTAATATTTTGGTTTACTGGATTGTAGTTATAATTATATAGTTTTGAAGGGTCTTTAGACAGAAATACTCAGAGGTATTTCATTTTGTTTGCATTCCATTTTATATCATATGTACCTGCAGTTTAATTTGAGGGGGCATGGTTGAAAAGTAGTATTTGGGTTTTGGAAATATTCAACTTGTATCCAGCATGCACTTTATAATTACTAATAAGATCAACCAGTTAGGGAAGGGAAGTGTTAATATCTTCTAGAAACAGCAATATATCATCCGCAAATAATCCAATCTATTGTTCTCTGTCATTGATCATAATCCCCTTTGAATTATCTTTCTGGCTAATCCGACACTTTTAATGACAGTTTGTCTACTTTATAACTTTTTTCGCATTTTTGAGGCGCTATTCAGATCTCTTTCTGTTATTTTTACAGTTTGCTGAAAACAAAACACAAAGCACAACATATTTCACAGCAAAATATAATTGGAAACTGATCATTTACCAAATCACATGAGCAGGGGGAGCATATGCACAACCAACCAATCTCTGCTTTGCTCCTTTCCACAGATTTTTTGGTACTGTTCTGACCCATACATCAACACAGACTCTAGTTTTTCTTTCAGAGGGTGCAAACCTTTGCAGAGACTCAGCAAAAAGATTTTCCACACAAAGCTGCACTGAGGCAGAGTCATAAACCAGGGCTATAGTGGTAGGAAGAGGGCAATCCATAAAAAAATAGGAAATAAATCTGAATAAATCTTGATCTGCATCTGGAATACCACCAAAGTGTCTGTGATAAAGTTTGGGCTACGAAAGACCTCTTGTTAGAAATTACAGAGCAATCAGTCAATTACTTTTTGCTGATAAACAAACAAACCAACGCTGCAGAAAATATTTTCTCCTTGGCAAATATAATAATAATAATAAAAAAAATTCTCTAATTTAGAATTTAATAAAATCTATTGTTTTGGAGCAGAAGAGAGGACCTAAATCAAAAATAGAGCATTCCATAAAAAGTCCCTTTCGCCTGTGGAGAATCTGAAAGTGGTGATTTGGGATGTTTTGCCACAGCAGGGACTGACCAACTTATAAACATACTGCATCATCAGACGCTACTTAAAGAGGATCGGAGACCATCTTAAAAAAACAAAACAAAAAAAAGCTAAAGCAGACCTGGACCCTGCGACAAAACAATGACCTAAACATCCCAGTGAATCCATCAATGACTGGGCGACTATTTATAAATCTGAGGATGAATTTGAGCTTTCTTTGCATTTAAACTTAGTGAACTTTGAAAATGTCAAAGAAAAATCAGAATTAAACCTGTTTCCATCCATTTGACTGAGTTAATCAGGCGATGTGAATGTCGTCATATAGTTACTTTACACTAGACTGTAATAAACAGAATGTAGAGTTAGCCAGCTAGCATAAAGCAGAGTAATGAAGGCTTTATTTTTTTTAATTGCTTTTGTCAGTTAAATAGTTACATTTTTTGTAATCTGGCAAGTTGCTTGCTTTATCGGAACCTGAGAAGTAAGTGTCTAGAATCTGTTAGCTGATTATCAATATCAGTCAATATACATTATTTTTATCCATATGCTTTTTTTTTCTATATCGTCCAGCCTCTAGTTGAAAGTTAAGTTTCCAACCAATCTTTTGGTTAAAAACAAACAGTATTAATTTGGTAGTGTTTTTACCCAATATATATTGGTAAAAGGGCAAACCAAACCACTTTAGCCAAAATACAGCAACTTTCAAAAGACAAGGCTGTGTCTCAAACCAACAAAGCTTAGACATAGAGTCTTAAGCTCCTAATGATCAGAAACTAACTAAGCCAATGGTTAGTTTCTGCCTGGTACTCATCAGGCTAACCAAGCCTGAAGACCAGTATAACTCATCAGGAAGTAAAACTACTGAATACTAATAATATAACAGAAACCAATGGCTTGGTGAGTTTCTGATCATATTCTTTAATTTAACCAAAATTGTTTAATTTGACTAGATTGGTTGGAAAAACAACTAATCTATTCTTTTTACCTGACTGCAACTCTCCTTCAAACTCCCACGTCTTTCCTGAATACTGAGGCTGTTTAAAGGCCTGTGGCAGTTTGCGGGTCACCTGGTATGGTGGTAGCGATGCTTTGGACTCCACTGATTTCGGCCCCTCCCCTAAATAAAGCAAGGGTCAATATGCACTTCATGGAAACGCACCTCCACTACCTCAAAGCCTCAGCTTGTTTCATGACATCACTGCTTTTGTGATTGGATGTATACTCTCCAACTCACCTGCAAGAATTAAGGTTGGGCTGCCAAGCTGCTCAGAGCTGCTCTGACATCAAACCTGACTCAGATCAAGGTCCCTCTCGTTCCTCTCAGACAGTTCTTTTCCTCAAACCTGTTCGGAGAACTACACTCAAACTCAGATTATCTGGACAAAACTAGCTGTGGAATAACATAAATGCTACGCATCCAAACTTCATCCCCGAGGATCATCACTTTAAAATCACTCAGCTTCTTTAAGTGTTTCTGCATGTGGGTCAGATCTCTGAACAAAAACAGGAGGTTCTCTTTTTTTTTAAGGCCTGAAATAAAAATGAGGGATAAACAGACAAAATGTGGCAATTCAAACAACCTAAAAGATGTCGACAAATAAAAACGGCACTAATCCACTAGGGAGGACTGTGTCAATGTATTCATGTGCACAGAAACATCATGACATACAAATACAGAGATAAACAAACTGCTCTAGCTAATGTTCCCATTAGCTCAGACTGTGACTTTGCATACGTGCAGATTATGCAGCTGCACACCTGCTGTAACCTCTGGATGCCCACCATCCACCCAAAGGGGGAGAAAACAGTCATTTTAAATCAGGAAGACAAACAAACGGTCTCTAGCAACGCAATGAAAGAGAAGAATTCAGATGGTAAAGACAAGTTAGCAGCGAAGAGAGAAGCCAATGAACATGACTAAAGCAAAGTGGTTATGAGAAGCACAGATGCAGTAATTCCACCTCCGCAGTCTGGAGGAAAAATAATAAAATATGCGTGAACTAAAATAAACAGCAAAAACATGGCAGGTGAGCAGGTGTGAAGCCCCAAATCCATTTTTAACATTTACTCACTCTCAGCCGGAGCCGTGCACGCTCCCCCATAAGCCAAAAAGCTGCAAGCATGATAGTGAGCCATCACGTTACACTTTATTTACTTCAGCATATGTTCATATTAGGCTCCTTACTGATCAGAGGATTTAAAAAAGCTATTTTGCTTCAATTAAACAGTTGTGATCACAGAACATGTGGCGGCTGTCTTTAAAAGCAGCTTGTTTATTTTTTAGGACGACTGACCAACCCTTTTTTTACGCTACCAAGGTTCTACAAATTGCTTTCATCAGCCTTTCAAAAATAGTCACACTTCTTTAGCTTTCACCCATTTTATCATGTAACTTTCACAAGTCACACTGTGTTTGAGTGGGAATTTATGAGATGGAAAGCATTGCACGCTTTTCAATGTAAACAGAGAGACGCATGGTTTACATCCTTTCCAGATACACAATCTAATGTATGATTCACATGATGCATTTTCAGCCTGTGAGGCTCAGGATTTTATGAAGCCAACAAGCAGCTGAATTTTTTTCAGTATGTCTCTGCTAGCTACACATTTTTAGGCAAATATATTTGCGGGAACTGTTTTCTGTGGCAAAATAATTCAGGATCTATGAGATTTGAACAGCAGCATTAAGTTGTGACATAGATAATAAACTGGATTTATATCTGACAGGACCATTTAATACCTGAATATACAGCACTGCTGTGCATGTCACTACATCACCGTGAACCCCAACCAGCTTACCTCTCACTACTAAAGGAAAAATCTCCAAAGCATGATGCTGCCACCACCATGCAGGCGAAAATCAAGATGATGAATTCATGAATTTTGGCACTGGGGACGGAAACGTAGCTGTTACTCTATTCTAAGCACACTGGTCGTTGCAAACTAAAAATCCATGTTTCATGGCTTTTGTTCTTCCAACACTAGTTTTCTTCATGGGACTCACCTAGAAGGGAGTTCAGCAGCTGCCTAGGTTCCCCTGCTTGCTGCGCTGATGAGTTGTCTCCTTACCCAGGAAGTCAGTTGGGTGGGTGACGGGTCACTAAGGGTTTGAAGTTACATTTTCTGATAATAAATTTAATGGGGATCTATGGGATGTTGAAAGCATAAGATACATTTTTAACCTTACTTTCCTGCTAATTACAGCGCTTTTCTGCTTTGCTCCTTGAGCTTCGTTTTGATTTCTCTAAAAGACCTCTGCAGCTCTCATAGAACAGCTGCATTTACACTGTGATTAATGTACATATGGGTGAACTCTACGTAATTAGGTAAGTACATAACCCACCGGTGTGACTTTATTTAAAAAACATGCCTTTATTGATGCCTAGGCGTAAAACCTTCTTTTTGATAAAGCTTATTGTGGTTCAGTTAATCCTGAGCTATCTCTATAGTTATGCTTCTATGGACTTAGGCTGCTGGAGGACATAGGGACCTCTTTTTAAAATTCTGCTTTATGTACATCTGCTCACCAATTCTGTTACTTGTAAGTAAACTTTATGTTTTCTCTGTTTTATCACATCATAGTAGCCTCTTCTGGGTTGGCACTCCGTTTGACTGGACACCATGTGGGAGGGAGACATCAGCTGAACTGTCATGGATGAAAGAGTTGGGCCTGTTTTTCAATGTTTTGTCCTTTTTGTCTCCTATGGGCTCAGCTTTTATTGTGACTAATTGCATGTGCTCTCTTTCTTCTTTTTTATAAACCACTGTCAACACAGCACCGTTAACATGAGAACGTCTATAAACTGAAAACTGGGTCCCTCTGTGTTTTGGAATCTCACAGCAGACCAATTTGAACCAAGCAGATTGAGAAGTCACAGAGTTACTTCAAAATTTAGGGCAGTCCACTGGATTAAATCAGAGAATGAAAATATATCTGATCCGGTAAGTGTCTCTTCTATTTTGTAATTTTTAGCTGAATTAGCTCCCATGTTTAAAGGGAGCTCAGATTGCCCTATAGGCCTGCGTTCTGGGTTACACGACTTATCCAGTGGCAGATCAAACTCAAGTTTCATTGTTTTTCAGAGCTTTAGATTGAAGAGTGGGCTAAATAGTATTTTTCTATTTGTTTCTTTTGTTTTTATAAATATTTTTTCAAATATATTGTTTCTTTTGTTTTTATAAATATTTTTTCAAATATATGTGTTATTAGTTTGAATTTGATTTTCAACATTTCACATTAAAGTTGACATCAGTTTGACATTGTTCCTTTATCTCCCTTTTTGTCACTACAACCCTAACTTATTAACAAGGGTTAATCATTCTGGGTACTCTGGCCTCCTCCCAAAGTCCGAAAACATGACTGTTAATCAGTGTATTTGAACTGTCTAGCTGTCTGTGTATGTAGATGCTCGTATATCTGTACACAGATTGGCACACCCCATCTTTCCCCCATAGACGGATGGAAACAGGCACCAGCCCCACTGTGATCCTGATGGATTAAGCAAGAAAAGATGGATGTACGGATAAATATTTTATCATTAAACATATGTATGTTAAAAGTGAATGTTTAAAATGATATCACTTTATTTGCTTTAATATATTAGGTGATTATCATGTACATGTGTCGGTATGTGTATCCTATGAGCTGCTTCACTGAAGGTCTAAAATGATTTAAAATGACAGGCAGGACATATGTACAACTTGACCTCTGAATAACGAATGGAGCCGAGGTCCTGGATCACTAATGGGTCACTCAGAGTGTAGAAGCAGCTATAGTCAGCTGTGAGGGCAAAGGTTGAGGACAGCAGGGTCAAAATCAATATGTTTCTTTGTGTTACAGCAATCAGAAGAATCCAAAAGTACCTTTGGATTCACAGATTATTTTCATCTTAACATAAATATACTGTAATCAGCAGAAAAATTAGCAGATGGTGAACCATAACATGTAACTAAGTAACAGCAAAAAGCAGAAGAAGAAAAAACTGAAAAACTGTGTGTTTAAATGGATTGCCTACATTTAGAAGGGTGAAAAAGAGTTTATTTCATCCATTTACTGTGACTGTTTCCATCCTACAGTGATCATTCTACGAAATAAGCATATTTCAGTAAAATAATATTAATCTGTATCAAAGCTGTTCAAAGAAACCCCACTGTTGAAGAGGGAGAGCTAAAAGTTCATCAGCAAAATTGTTGTGAAAGTTAATCTGTCAGGGAAACAATTCTGGATGTTTCTCTGATAGAAACAAAAAATACTAAAAACTATGAAAAGGTTTAGATGTTACAAGGTGATGAAGGAACGTTGATGGTTTATGTGTTTCTTAGGGGGAATACAGTATTTTCCGGACTATAAGGCACTACTTTTTTCCCATGTGACTTATAAAAAGGTACAGCTTTTTTGTGGATGTTTCCTAACCGCTAGAGGGGGAAGTCAAAGCTGGAAATTACAAAATAAGGTGCTAATTCAAGCAGCAGGTATGACTGAGAACAAATGTCCCAAGTTCAAAATGTTGACATTTATTTGCCGCATTAAAGCTGCCGAGCCAACAGAGAGACTGGGCTCAACTCCAGCAGACTGAAATAAAGAGACAACGAAGCGCCATCTTTCAGCAGAAGCTCTTACTGCTACAAGCCAAGAAGCTAACGGAAGCTAGCGTTCTCCTTTGTCCCTACTGTAGAGCTCCCCCTACAGGTTTGGTGGTACACAGTTCAGTAGATATCAGCAGCCTGCAGCCCAGTGCGCCTTATTTATGTAGGTTTCCAGTTTTACAAAAAAATGTGTGGGAGCGGCTTATATTGAGGTGCACTCTATAGTCCAGAAAATACGGTAATTGTTTCCAGAGTGCTAAAACTCTGATCTTATATTATTTTTAGGGAAATTAGATGAGCAAACATGATCAGCGGGACTGAAGTCTGGTTGCTTTTATCAGAGCATACTAAAATTTTAAAGGTCACACTTTCAAAATCCGTTCCAACTACATCTCATTAACATAATGAAGTGATGCATCTACAGTAACCGGCTGGCTACTGCTTCACCAGTTGATCTCACCATTTTATATTTCTGCATTCTACATCAATAACAGGTTGGCAAGAAGGGATTGTATTGTTTGTATTTATTTTATAATTTTGGTTTGGAAAATAATGTATGTATTTATTTATAACATTATTTAAAATATATAAATGGATATGTTTTGTTTTAGCAGAAGATATTTTTCATGGTTGCCCTATGCCATCTAAGCATGCATTGCTAATACATCACCTTACAAATCACACACACACACACACACACCAGCATTCTAAACACTTACTGAGGACCTTCCATTGCCTTCCATTCCATTTGGTAGTAAAATATGAAAAATATGTTCTGACTCAGCTGCAAGTGGAAGCACACACCCACACACTGCCTTTCCCTGCTTTGTAACCTCGCCAGCTAGATTTATCGATGCAGCACTTCTCAGTCTGTCTCTGCTGCGCGTTTGTCTGCCAAGCCATTTAGAATATTGTGGTGCTGCAGCGGTCAAGTCTGGTGCAGAGGATCACACACACACCCATTCCAGTCTTACTATATGTAACGAGAACAATGTATTGATTTTCCGTCATGTTCAACCATTTCTATGGCCTTACTCTGACAATAACTAAGAACCCGTAACCCATGCATTCCGAAAACTAACCTTGACCCTAAACTCAGTTCAGAACTTAACATAGCAGTTGTGGAAAGGGGCAAACAAGGACCACAGCACTTTTGAAACTGGCCCCATCCCTCATCATGGCCCCTGTTATGGCCCCATGCTGAAAGCATACACTGCAAAGATTGAAAAATAAGTTAATTTTCTTGAACTAGTATATTTTCCCTTGACTTGATCAGGAAGGTCAGACAATTTAGCAATTGAATACAATGTTTTATATTAAAAATAAGAAAAAAAAAGCAACTTTATTATCTTATTTCACATAGGCAGAAATATTCTTTTTTTGGCATATCGTCTTTTTTACCTGCACATTCTAAAAGGCAAATATACTTATCTCAAAAAATGTTTCCTTTTTCAGATCAGTAACAGAAGGTAATGCACTGCAAAAAGTGTCCATCTAACCAAGCCTTACAATCTTAGAGTCTGCCAAAAAAAGTCATTCTGAACTTGTTTGGAGAATATATCATGATTTCAGGGACTTTGACAAAAATCATTTATCTTACTGCAATGGCCTCTCTGGTAAATTTGTTCTGCAACCAACGGTCCTAAAACTTAACTGTGGCTGCAGAAGGACTGTGTTGAGTATAAATGGTCCTCACTCTGATGCCAAAACAGGAACACACACCCAAACACATTTTTATGAAACTTTGAATATTTGTGTAAACAAAACCTAACCTAAAAAATAAATTAAAAAGGAAGTTATTTTGGTCGTTTGCAGCAAACATTGCAGCCAGCTCCAACACACCAACACCTGCTGATCACGGTGATGACTCAGAGTCTGGGAGGTGTTTAATCATAGTGAGGTGGCGTGTTGGTGCACTTACAGCTGACACTGGTCTCCCTTGACGCCCTTGGTAGTGCAGAAGCATTTTCCAGAGCTGACATGGCACAAATTGGCATGGCTGTTACACTTGCAGGCTGTAAAGCAAAAACAAAGAATAAAAAACAGCACATGAGTTTGGTGGAAATATTCAAACTGAAATTGACTATTTTTGAGAGTCCTTTATTTTTCTTTAAATCAACTTAATAAAAATACTGCAGAACTGCTCCCCAAGCGAAGCTCTAATCCTGAGCTACTATGATGGAGCTTGCCCTGAATCCAGCACTGAGACGCGCATTCTGAGTATAAACACAATAATCCTTCAACCGTGTGGTTAATAAAGCTCCTGGTTTGGGAATGAATGCAGATGACTGGAGGAGAAGGGGGGGCGTGTGTGGAGGAGCGTTGGTGGGAAAGGGTTGAGAAAGGAAGAATGGAGTCAGATTAGATGAGGTGCTAAAGAAAGGACAGCTGAAATAAATGAAAAAGGATGAATTACTCATCATTTTCAGTGCAGCTAAAAGTGTCATTCGACTGAGTCATTTCCACTTTTTGCCAACGAGCAAAGTGTGATTAATCTGATTCCTCCTATTTCTCATCAGTGAATGACATCCACTTCCTGCTGATTCCATCTAAACAGCTCTCAGTGATTTCATAAATGCGATAGCTTTCAAAGCCAGGACTGTGTGGTTCAGCTACGTCTACATTCTTATGAATAAACAGTCATGGGTCAAAGATTTTCATTGACGACAAACTTCTCACACTTTCCAGTTTCAGCTTTTGGCTTAAATTTGGTTTGTAAAGATTTTTTTTTTCCAAATCAATTCAATGCATGTTCACTCATATAAAGAGCTCATTCAGCCGTATGCTGCATTCACACCAAATGTGTTTAAGTGTCAAAAAGCTATCCAACATCTCAACTTAGATGCTTTTGCATTTTGAAGTCAGATGCTCCGTTTCCCTTGACATTGCTCCACACCCTGTTGCATACTGGCAGGTGACAGTGCTGGAAATAGGGCACTGATACCATTTAGACAGCCAAAAGTTTATTCAACTATTGTCACCCATTCCAGGTAGGTGATAAAAAGTTCTACAGGATTCACTTTGTATTAGTCTATTTCCTGCTTCAGAAAGGTAGGCAGCAGCTTGACAAAGCAGTTTTTCATATATACACACACACACACGAATTTCAAACCAATGGTATCTGTATGGTATCGGTATCAGCCAATACTGCACAGCCAGGTATCGGTATTGGCCAATACCGCACAGCCAGGTATCGGCCAATACTGCACAGCCAGGTATCGGTATTGGCCAATACCGCACAGCCAGGTATCGGCCAATACTGCACAGCCAGGTATCGGCCAATACTGCACAGCCAGGTATCGGCCAATACTGCACAGCCAGGTATCGGCCAATACTGCA
>NW_015150757.1:418422-426647 GCF_000732505.1 Cyprinodon variegatus
ACTGGGACTTGATCAACAGCCGATACCGCACAGTGACGTCACAAACCAGTAGGTGGCAGTAGTGTTCTTTGACAAACATGGATGGCTCCAGTAAAGCACATTCAAATGAAAATTACTCTTAATTAAAAACATTTATCATTTATTGAACAAGATGGAATAATTTCATAATTAAAGTCCTTTCAGAAGTTTGAATTCTGAATATGAGCGGACTTCTCCTTTAAGACAGAGACCTGTGCAGTGACGTGTTGAAAAACAGATCACAGTGCAAAATGTCTGCTTGTACGCTTGTTGTGTGCGCTGCGCCGCACCGCCGGGGAGAACAGATCCGGTTTTCGTCCCTTTTGTCCCTAGTGGTCTGGAGCACTTCTGGAGATAGTTTGCATCTCTTTATATTTAAACCTGAAGCAGTTTAAGACATTTTTCTTTGATTGTGTTTTTTGTGGCCTTATTTCCATGTTTGCATGTCTCATTCATGAGTTTGCAATCCTATTTATGCATTTTCAGCGCTTTTACAATTCTTGGGCACAGTAATAATGGCAACAATCATACAGAAAGAGTAGGCCGTTTAATTTTCACTGTAAAGGAAAATTCCTTTCCTTTACAGAGACTGTAAAGGAAAGGAAACAAAACTTTCTACCCATTTAGATAAAACATAGCTATTATTTTCCAAGCCTCTCTTGTTTAGTAAGTGCTTTGTAACTTTTCTTTAAAAAAAAAAGTTATCAGATGTTTTCTGTAATTCCACAATGCTGCAGCATGCAGTTCTGTTTCCAAACCCGCAGCTCCTCCCATTAATCAGAAATGCTGCACCTAACATATTTAGTCAGTAGTCTTAGAGCCTTCCTCTGTTTTTTTTTTATTATATAATTACTTTTGATCATAAGGAAACTACAAAACAAAGCTTTTCTTTATCTAGAAGACCCTCATATTGATGCAGGATGTGAAACAGGCTGAGACTAGATTGACATTCCCAGGGAACAGAGACATAAGATCAAACATAAGCACAACATTTCTGCTTGGCAAATAGCTGCTGTTTTAAGGGATTTTCTAAGCTTACTACGCTTTATTTTCACAGAAACCATTTCCTCCATCCGTACACTTTTTTTGGCACTGGCGGTGTCTCTTTTATGAGGCATGTTTCTCCCAACTGTGTCCTTTTGTTGTCAGCCTTCTAAATCTATATTGCATGAACTACAAGGTGACCCGAAGCAGCTCTAATAAACCTGTAATTTATCTTCTATCTGAATCATAAAAGGCTTTCATCTGCCTTTTTACTTAGTTTAGCTGCGGATCGTTCTAATATGAAGATGCTGGTCCTCCTTTTACACCAATATTTCATCAATTTTTGTTTTTGGAATAACACCAACTCCACTTCTGACTTTTCAACGCCCACTTTTCTACCTTATTTTCTACCCATTTCCTCACTTCAAATTTTCACATAAAAAAAAAAAATAAATAAAAAGATTGTTTTTTTGCTCTTCTAGTTCCGATAATCAGCCGTTCTTCCCGCACAGAAGTGGGCAGACGGATGCTGGTTGTTTTCTTCTCATCCTGTCCACTTCCTTCAGTTTACCTTGACCTGAGCGAACCACTGTTTATTATGAGGCTTGTCTCTGCGCCAGTTGGAAAGAATAATAGCTAAGCAAGATAGTCAATATAGCTGGAGTGGGAAAGAAGCTTTGAGTGTGCGGATGTGATCACACCTATAAGCACAGTGTAACACAAGGTTACAGGGAACATTCTTGTTTGTCTCTGTCTGTAGTGGCTCCATTCAGGGCTGATTTAGGGTTGAATTATAGGCCTGCGTGAATCACTGACTTGCATCATGTTCTGCTTTTATGTGAGTACACAATTAAAAAGATTATATTGACACAAAATCTTTTTTTCTAGTAAAAGCAGAAAGAAAGAAAGCAATTTAGAGCATTTGTTTTAACCTTGATGTGTCTGATTGCCATTTCAAGCCAATAGATTTTTTTGTAAAACAAAAAAAAAAAAAAGTATGTAAAGGTTACAAAAATGTACCGATCAGGGCAGCTGCTGCTGTAATCCAGAGGATGCACCGGTCTGTTGTGGTGAAGAGAGAGCAAAAAGGCAAAGCTCTCGATTTAGCATCGGTCTACGTTCCCACGCCACCAATAGTCATGAAATCTGGTTCATGACCAAGAGAACGAGATCCCAGATAAAGATGCTGTAATTAGTTTTTTCTCCATGGTGGATGGGCACTCCCTTAGAGATAGGGTGGGGAGCTCGGAGTAGAGCGGCTTCCTCCTACATTAGGAGGAGTGAGCTGAGGTCGCCGGGCATCGTTTTCGGGTTGTCCTCTAGACGCCTTCCTCTGGATGTATTCCAGGCACATCCCACAGGAAGGAGACGCAGGGGACAACCCAGGACACGTTAAAGGGACTTTGTCTCTCAGTTGCTTGTGAGCGCCTCAGGCTCCCCTGAGGAGAACTGGACGCTGTAGGTCCAATCAGAGGGAAGTCTCTTTTGAGATCGTTACCCCGGCAACTCGGTTCGGGAAAAACACCTATTTCAGCTCTTGTAGTGTTAATTGTAATGTGGATCGTTTTGGACAGGCTTACTCAAGTCCTGTCCTCAATAGCTACTATTCTGCGAGGTTTTGATGAAATCCATTTTTAACACACCTGGAATAAATGAGTTCGAGCTCGTTATCCGGCCTCTGCTGAACTAAATGATGGGATTGATCCTAAAGGCTACATTCACACTGCAGGCCTTGATGCTCAATTCCGAATTATTTGTGAAATTCGATTTTGCGTTGCCGTTCATATTTCCAAATATATGCGACGTGTGAACTGCAGTCATACAACACTAGTGTCCCGCATGCGCAGTAGAGGACGCAATGACGTCACAGGCCAGTGTGCTCTGTCTTCACGGAAGTAAACATGGATGGTAGTGCCGGCGCGCATCTAGCGGTCTTTTCCAACCATAAAAACACAAACTTTTCAAGATGGTTAAACATAAAAACTGCCCTCAGCATCATCATCTGCCATGGTTGTTGTTTTTCTTGCCGCTTCTGCGTAGCATGATGCATAATAGTGACCTATGTCGGGTATTAATGGCATTCAGGTCGCATGAATGCGACCTGGCCGTTTAGACTCAGGTCGCATATGAAAAGATCGGATTCAGGACCACATAGCCAAGTGGCCTGGGTCGCATTGTAAAAAATCGTATCTGTGATGTCCAGACAGCCATGAAAAGATCAGATCCAGGTCGCATGTGGGCCAAGAAATCAGATTTGGGTCACTTCAGGCTGCAGTGTGAACGTAGCCTTAGGTTCAGGTGTGTTAGAGAACAGATGCATCTAACAGTTAGAGGATGGTAGCTCTTCAGGAATGAACTTGATCAACCCTGTTTTAAGCTAAATTGATAAGTACTTTTGCTCATTGTGTTAAGTAGCAGAAGTGATTGATTTAAATTGCTATAATTTGTTTCAGTTTAATTCAATTTCAATTTAGTTTATTTAAATGGCGCCAATTCACAAAACATCTCATCTCAAGTCACTTTACAGAGACAATTCAACCAGAACAATTATCTCTTCAGATCACCCAAACTCAAACAATGGATTTTGTCAGCTGGTTTCTCAATGCAATTGATCAAATTCTCTCAACTGGAAAACAGGGATAAGGGGACCTGTCCTGTCTCTATGGGATACACTATGTACTCCTAAAAAGCCTGGAGGATGGTGTGTTTCACAATGCTGTCAGTGGAGGATATTGAAGAGGAATGGATTTTAGGTTTTATGATACTCAGACTTCTCCTGTTTGGATTTGGAGGATACCTGATGTATCTACAATTACAGAGGATGTTGGTAGCAATTTGGGCATTGATCAGGCTGCCGGCAGCGGTTGGCGACCTCACAAAGGCTGTGAACAAGCAGGACCGGGAGATGAGGCCTATGCTGGATGCGAGTGAACTCAAGATGGCTGCGGTGGTTGAACTCAAAGGTAAGATGGGATAATATCTTGGATGTGCACGCTCACTCCAAGGCGGAAAAGCCCAACAAATTTGGAATATTAGACCGGCTACGTAGAGCCACCAAGAAAAAGTGTTATTCTGGATTCAACCTTCCCCCCTTTATCAAAGCCTCCTCTGGATGTTATGGCAAAAGGGCTAAGAAGAATTGATTGATTGATTGATTGATTGATTGATTGATTGATTGATTGATTGATTGATTGATTGATTGATTGATTGATTGATTGATTGATTTAACTAGCTAGAGACTTCAGGTTTTGGCATCTATCGACACTAATATGCTTTCTGTGAATACCTTGTTTAATTTACAGAAATATTTATGTTATATTATAATGGTTATTATAAACAGGATAGACTTTGTTGTAAAAACACAAATCAATAAATATATTTTTTTTCAGATTAACTTAAAAACTATTATTCTGCTTTTTCGTTGCAAGGTTTTCAACTTGTTGATGCATCTGCTGTTTCATATAATGTCTGTAACAAATGAACAGAGTTGTGTCCGTATTTATTTATAAGGGGGGGCACTGGTCATGGGCTTGACTATGCTCTGCCTTTCCTGGGCTAAACCTAATGACAAGATAATTATTGCAAATGAAAGGATATACTTAACTAATACACAGAGCTTAAATAATCTCTACAGACTGTATTTTATTGCAAAATGTCAAAATTCAAATCTAAAAGATGGAAACTGGCACCAAAAACAAGATGAAATCATTATTCTAGAAACCTATGAATATACAGTACATGATAAACCATGACCTGTAAAAGACCGCATAACTCCTTATGATGAAACTTTATTTATAAAGCTGATAAAACACAAACATTACAGAAGTGAATCACTTCCTGACCTCTTGAACATGAAAACAGTGGAATCCAAACAAATCTCTGAGCAGTAAACAAAGTTCTGCTTCCAGGAGAAAGCAGCTCCCTGCTCAGCACGCTCCGATGAGCTCTGAAGCTTTTGCTGCATCTCATTTTCTCTTGCAAACTACAACTGCTAAAAAATTTGAATTTGGGATAAAAATATCCGAATCAAGACCAGCAACAGAAGGGTATCACAAACTTTAAAAAGCAGACATTTTTTGGTAGTTTATTTCTTTATTACTTAAAGTGAAGTAAACTCAAGCTCAGTAATATTTTATTTCAGCACTGGCGGAGGAAGCAGCTTGTCAAGATCACCAAGTAAACTTGGGAGGAGCTGCTAAACTCAACAGCTCAGGTTATTGAGGTTAGATTAATCAGGTTATTCTACAAGTCGTACACAAATCGACAAATGTAGCGTTTATGGAAAACTGATTAAAAAACACACAGATAAGTAATTTTGCAGTTTGCCATCCTTTATTTATTCCTAAGCCTGCATGTAGAAAACTGTGTATAGCAGAAAAAACAAACCCAAACAAAGCAGCCCCACTGTAAAGCATGGTGATGGCGTTATAATCTTTTCTTAAACAGCGACAATGAAAGTGATCAGTTGACAGGAGGATGTCACTTAATGGTGCTCTATTAAGAGATGAGTTCCTCTGCTGTTTTAGGGTGTATTCACACATACAACTTTAAACCGAGCATTGTTCGTTTCGCATCTTGCTGTGGACTGTTTGTCCAGCAATCCACTCAAACTAATATACCAATAATGCAAATGAATGTAAACCTGAGAAATGAAACGATGCAACTTTTTTTTTTCTTTTTTGTGTGCCTTGTCGTGAAATTTCAGGCATAAAGCTACTAGTATATCTCATAACAGAATCTTAACTAGGTGACTGACTTCATCCAGCATCAAATGTGAAAGGTAACATTGCTGTGATAGTCACCTCTGACCTGCACTCAGACCCCAAAGCTGCAAAGGAAATGCTATGTTGCTCCTGAAGGCTGCATGGCCTCAGGCGGGCAGAAACAAGGTACTGCATCAGAGCTGCTGTACATCCAGAACAGAGTTAGGTCCTAAGTGCCTTCTCAATTCTGACAAACTCTGCTCTTCCAGCTGTGCTTGTGTAGATATGCATCTTTGTGGCTGATCATCCTCTGCAAAGCATGAAAAATCCTTTTGTCTAACTATCAGGGTTTTATTTTTTCCAGCTCATATGAGGTGATGCTAAACCTTCTTTAAGTTTTACCAAACAGAATCCCTAAATTATATCCAAAGCAAATATTTTATTGCATTCTGTTTTTGATAAAGATCCAGATGAAAAGGTCCATAGATCTTTGAATATTTCTTTCTCATAGTTCTTGTTTCTATATGATGTAAATTTCTCCTTGTATTGTCTTTTTCTTTGTTTGCTTTAAATATCTCAATATTTTAGTTTGCATATTCATTCAATTTAGGTCTGGGTTACCATGGCATTATATGACAAATTTGTAGGTTCTCTCTATTTTTTTTTCCATCAAAACCCTATGAATTCAAATCTAGTTGGACCCCTGAGCAGTGGTTATGAAGGGGCAAATTTATGAAATAAGACAAAAATTGCCAAAGCAGAAAGAAAAATATTTTTGTTATTTGCATATTTGGAGCATTGAAGATTGATTGATCTGTGTATCTGGGTATTGGGATCTCTGTTCCCATGCATAGAGATGTCTGTGGCATGCACTCACTTAACATAGACCTACATAATCCTACAGTAACATTATATTTACAGTTGATTTATTAAAAATGCTTTTCAGTAAAAGTCAACAGCAATAACTCCAATAACAAACGATAATTTTATTCAAAATGTATTTGTTAAAAATGCTTAACAATTCCTGTAATGAATGAATAGCACAATGAAAGAAATAATGTATCATCTAAACATCCCTCACTTAACAATGAAAGTTAATAACTCGCAACTCCCAATAACAGATGATACTCAGCCTCAGCAATGAACGAAATAATGTCTGTTCTGTAGGTTATTGGAAAAAATAAATGAACAAATGAGCTAATTAACAAAAAATACCTCTTGTGTAGCAAAAATTTTTCAAAATGTACCAAAAACCAACAAACATACAGTATCAATAGACTATCTTTACTTTTGGTGTCCAGGTGGCTTTTCAGATCCCTTGCACCTCCATTGGACACAGAGACATATGTGCCTGCTTTGCACACTGTGCACAAGGCCTCCCATTTGTCTCGACCCGGTCTGAAAGCGGGGAAACTCTTTAGTAAATCGTCGGTAAACATACATTTGCGCTTTTGCATGTTGTTGGCGTACTGACAGCACACTATCTATATTCTGATTAAGAACAGGGCTGCCCGCACTGACGCGGCTCAGGGATTACGTCACACGCAGCGTCGTGCGCAGTGCCCTAGTGCCTGTAGATTTAATGGTCCAATTAAGGTAATTTTAAAAATTCAGGACATTTCCTGACTTTCTAAAAAAAAACCTTTGGTCACCCTAGGGTATACCCTCCCAGGTGAGGTTGTAAAGACCTCCCCTACTTTATGGGGACAGACCTCATGGGTTTACCTCATTATTCAGAGAGTTAACTGTTTTTTTGCCAAATCGGATGTGTTTTACTTTGCCACTAATCTGACTGATAACATTACTCCATTGTCACAATCATGACCCAAGCTCAAGTATTCTTTTTGCTGCAGACGTTATGCAACCCTAATGCAGCAAATACTGAAGCAGATCTGGTGTGTTTCTGCCTTTATGTATTGGCCCTTCTTTCAAAGCACGATATATATGATTATCTCCATGCTGTATTGTTGGCATTTTTTTGTGAACTAGCATAGTAAACTGTACTTTTGATGCATGGTAGACAGAAACTAATTTCATAAACTCATAGAAAAGAATGGTAATAAAAATAAAACAGAGATAAAGATTTCGAACACAGCTGACCATTAGGAGATGAACCTGTGTTGATGACAGTAACATGTAAAATCTGTGTCAACAGCCTCACTATATTATAATAACTTCCACCAATGTCTCCCCCAGCTTGCCTAAATACAACTCAGAATATACTGAGACAAGGACGTAATAGACACATAAGAAAGATGGTATAGAAAAGATGTTATAGATCCAGCAAAAAAAAAATTAAAAAAATAATATATATATATTAGGGGTGGAACGGTTCACAAAATCCACAGTTCGGTTCGATTCACGGTTTCGTGGTCACGGTTTTCGGTTCGGTTCGGTTCGATACATGTTAAATTAATGAAAAAATCCCCCAAAAAATAATGGATTGTAATTATTTTAAATGATCCGCGGAAACCCTGGATGATTTCCGTATGTTTTGCTGCTTTGAATTTAATCATCTGG
>NW_015150757.1:427606-434663 GCF_000732505.1 Cyprinodon variegatus
GTTTTTTTCACACGTTTTAACAGGAAAAAGTTCAATTTTCAGGTCATGACTTCTTAAACAAAATCTGTTTATTGTTTTGGGGGGTTTTGTGTGTGAATTTATTGTATAATAACAAGTCATCAAAGTACAAATCTTACCTCTGTGTACTGTGTGTAATTGGCTAATATTCTAAATCCAGCAGCGCAATTATTGAGAGATATGAAATTAGGAGGTCATACAGAGTTGAAGGTAATATCTTTTGATGAACTGGCCAAAAATCTACAGTACATTTCATTGAGGTTTTACAGAAACACACAAATCTAAATGGTCATAGACTTTCAAATACTAGTGTTTGTTCTGAATATGTGTGTTCCGTCCCATTTAACCAAAAAATAAAATTACTTTTGTGACTCAACATACAATATACAGATATGGATGTTGTCAACTTTCAACAATGAACTTAGTTTGAGTGTAAACATCAGATGGTCACAGAGGAACAAGCATCATGCAACCCGGCTGCTAATATTTCATAAATAAGGTGAGATTAAATGTTTCGTGAATTTGCGATATACAAATTAACAAAAAAAATGGTAATGAAAACACGACACCATAAAATATTGAGATCTGTAAAAAGTCTTTGAGGGCCTGTAAAAATAAAAACAGCTCTATTATTCAGAGAGTTTCCATTAATTTGAGATATTCTAAGCATTCATCAAGCCAAGATCGCATACAATACATATGCATGGTGTAGCATGGAAGTTTAAAATCTACATATTGGTTCATTCTTGCAGAAACTGACAAACAACTACGGTATATTGACTATTTGCATATTTAAGGTTTCAGAGTCATAGTCATCTTCTGTTTATCCAGAGCCGGTTCACAGATACCTCCTCTGCATTGCTGAACTGGCC
Source organism: Cyprinodon variegatus (assembly GCF_000732505.1). Lineage (NCBI taxonomy): Eukaryota > Metazoa > Chordata > Actinopteri > Cyprinodontiformes > Cyprinodontidae > Cyprinodon > Cyprinodon variegatus. Next base: position 428,497 of record NW_015150757.1, read on the forward strand.
AGACCACCGAGTCTGTCCATCTTCTTCCTTTAGTCTTATGTGTTTTTTATACCAGCTGCATTTTTTTGGCACAGTCACAGAACCTAGCACATCATATTACAGCCTCTATCTTCAGCATGCTACAGTATTAAAGGAATTGAGACATCTTAGAGCAATCCCCTCATAACATCTCTAAAAAGGGCAGAGTGTGGGTGTATTATTCTTAAGATGTTTAAGAATAATACACTCACTTTTCTGTCACCATACCGCAGTAATAAATGGCCATTCAAAGGGGGAGGGATGTGGTTTTAGCTTATTTTCCAAGCGTATAGCTATGTCTTGGAACTAACTCCAAAGAAGTTATCAAGCATTGTCATCATGGTTCATGGGCCAAACAAAAAGCCTATTTATAAATAGGAGAGTCCAATTTGAACTAGGTTAGGGTAGAGGACGGGCCTCAGAGTGCTGAAAAACATCAGCTCTCCAACTACAGATTGCTCCAGTACGAGTCAACAGAATTGACAATGAATGTTAAAAAATTATTCAGAAAAAAGAGAAGCAAAGTCCAGTTTCCTCCATCTTAAGCCTGCTTTGTGGCTGCCAGAAACAACTTTTTTTTCTTAGGTTTTACCTTCACAGTGGTCTCTGTAGTGATATAGTTACAAGACTTCTAACTGGAGCTAGTCTTGCTGTTTTTGTTAAAACAAGCGTGTAATTTTAAACTACATTTTAAATCACCTTGTTTTGTTTCTTAAGCTGGGGGACTTACTGAATGACAACACCTTAGATTCCTTTAACAGCCTGTTCTTTTCATTCCTGGCTCATTTTTAAAGGGGAACACCATTTTTTTACATTTGGCCCTTGATTTTACATTATTCCATCATGTTCTACTCACCCATGTGAGTTTTGTGTCATTTGGAGCTGTTCTGAAGATATTCCGTTAGGTTCTATCCAAGTAACGTCTTCCTATGGGCAACGAGTTGAAGGCACAAACTAAACTGTTCATAATTTATTCTTTATGGTACGCCATCATTCATAACATATAGGCCAATCACTGTCCCCCAGACATCCACGTTATATATTTTTTTTATTTAAATTTTTTTTAAACAAAGCGGAGTGTGTATGATGTCATCCGCGCGTCGGACTGGAGTTGTAACAGGCAGTCCGGGCCACAGGCGGCTACGCTCTACCCCTTCTATTCATTTGGCGAGCTAATCTGAATCGTTCAATTCCATTTGGAGAGCGAGATCATCTGTGGTAGCAGCACTAGACATCTTCCAGGCATGTGAGGAAACTAGCAGCAGTTCAGCGGACAGGATGAATGAATGGTAGCCGGCGCGTGTTAGTTTTAGTTAGTCCAAGGTTCATTTCCCCGTTCCAGTGAGGAGATTATTCTGGAGCCAGTGTCTTCAGGCGAGTTTATTAAAAACCAGTGGTGAGAGCGTTTCAGGGTTTCCTAGTGATTCTGATCTCCTGATTCTGTTCCCTCTCATCCACTGGCCCTGTCTGTACCCGTCTGATCTGTTCGCCAGGACCATCCCTGGACTCCTGCTGGATGCTGTCAGTCTGCATCTGTGCGTCTCTCCGGACATGCTTCTGGATCCGTCTGACTCTGAAACTGCCTTCATGCTCTGAGGATCCCTGGAAGCCTGGATTCCTCTGTTCCTCTTTGGGTCAGAACCTCTCATCGAGTGGAAGTTTCCTGTATTCCTGAACTGTTCCTGCCTGCTTAACCTTCCCCTGACCTGGATCAGCTTCCTGCAACTTCTCCGGGGCTGCAGGGACACTCTGGACCTCTTGAGATTCTTTAGTTAACCTGTTAACTGGTAATGTTCCATCCCTGGTGCAGTAATAATAAGGGTACTTTTAGCCATTGCAGGTTTTATATGGCAGGCTAGACCCTACCAAAGGTTTAAGAATAAACTTGATTTAATTCATACTTCTTCAGGTGTATCTGGTGACCTTGGTATGGCCATTTAACTGCTTAAATCCATTTGCTCCCATATTCAGAGGTCGCCACCGCAACTCTTCAGTTAAAGTTTTAAAACCCTTCATCATGGGACCTGACGCAGCTGATATGACCGATAAGGTTGTATTTTCAACCAAGAAAGATGGGAAATAAAGCAGCAATCAAAAATCTCATCATAACATGGTGAGAATTAACTAAGTATTTTTCTTTTTCTTTTATCGTCTAAAATCAGGCCCATTAAGTCGGAGGTTCTTGTTTCTGAATTTAATACAACTGTTTAAATTGAGCTATCAAAGGGATTTCACCAAATTGTTAGATTAAGGGATGGGTTGTAGTCTGGTTTAAGTCATATTTACCAGATAATTAAACATTGATTAGTTTGTTATTGTAAACCAACATATCTTTTCAGTAGTATTAGCTTTGGAGAGGTGCTTGGGCAATACTTTCTCATTTAGCCCACAGAAACAGACACAGAGTCTATTAAAAAAAAAAGATGCTTATACATGTAAGACTTGACAAGCCAGACTAATAGAATCTTTCTGGATTTTTTTTTACTTATATTTTCAAATAAGAAAGAGGATGTTGCCATCGGATCTGAGTGAATTTACTCTCTCTGGAGGGGATTACGTTGGTGTTCAAGACTACACTGAGGAACCTGAGGAGTTGAGGAAGGGCTTAGTTACACACTCTCTCAACAGAACTGCTGGATTACTCTTTTATTCAAGAGATAGCCCTCCAGGTATTCTGCATTTGAACACATTTATGCCCTTCCTCAGACACACATACCCCTCTAATTGGAGGATAGCATTATGGACCGTTCAGCACAGTTTAGCTTTCAATGGCTGTCTTTAAATGGACAGAACCATTTATTTTGTATTAAAGGTGGATTTCATATCTTTTTAAGAAAAAAAAAAAGGAAAAGGGCGACAGTTGCTAGGAAAATCCTTTAGTGAGGCGTGTGAAAGGGAGACGCGTCCTTTGAAGAAACGGTGTTACTCTGCATCTCCCCATGAGTACTCATAGACATTCATAGAGTGCATAAAGCTTCTGTTGGTACAGAGATAAATGGAGTACCTCAGTGAGACGGGGGACAGTGAACTACTGATGTGAATCATGCAAAAATTGATGGCAGTAATAAAAGTGCTCAGTGATAGATGCTCATGGCAGAGGAGCGTTATATGCTGAAGCACAAAACATAACAAGTACAAGAAGAGATAATATTAGCTGAGATGTTTCCCTGAAGGCGATGAAGGAGGCAGCACAACAGGACACAGGTGCGTTCGTTTTGGGTACAATGGAGCTGAAGTTATTTCCTAATATTTCCTTTAGAGTAGGGACTGAAAATGTAAATGTCTTTTGTATTTAGTGGAATAACAACAGAAGTGATGATAAAAGACAATGCCAAAGACCTGTTTGCAGGGGATATTCTCAGTGTAAATGAAAGGTTATGACTTCACATAACTGTGTTTAAATTCTTACAGAAAAAAATGATTCCTTTTAGAAACAAACCCATTACTAAAAAAGATTTTAAGGGTATCGGTCATATGAAGATGTTGGTTTTATAATCCTTAAGCTGTGAACGACATTTGTATTTTATCATATTTCTAATCTATTGATGGTCTAATAAAGAATAAACTATTATGGCCTTAAAATTTATTAAAAAATGTAATTCTTTTACACAAAATCGATCCTCAACAGACAAAACTACATGTACAACGATCCTAATATTTACTTTTTCAATAAAAAAAACCAACATGTAAGGAACCATTAAGAATGTTCTTAATAAAAAATTGATTGCATCCAATAATACAGGTACTATAACACATCTTTTTAAGCTTATTTTTCTTACTATTTGGTATTTGGATATACTTCTATTTCAAAAAGGAATTCTATAACTTCATCCAATTAAATGTTATTTTGTTTATTAAGCACTTGGAATCATTACACTTTCTGTCCTTCTTCTATTCCTACATAACAACTACAGTACAGAGGCAAACAAATAATTGACTTATAATTAATTCTAGATTAATGGGTTGTAAGAATATAATTTTTAAAAATCAGATTAACTAACAACGTTCGCCCTGACATAATTATTTCTCATTGTTGTAATGTGGTCTTCATCCACTATTCATCCTTTATCTAGGTGTGATGACAGAATGCGATGAGTTAATGAACTTTATGGAGCCAAGTTTTAACAAACTTCCAACAGCAACCAGATGTGAGCACTATTTCACAGTTTCTGTCTGACAGTATGTCAGAGCGACATACCTGGTCATTAAATTATTGTTTTCTTTATCTCAGTTTATGAGGGTTATAAATCTTTTTTTGTTTGTTTGTTTGTTTTCTAATTATCTTCCTGTTTTATATCTTAACTAATCAATTGATAATTGCACACTTCATAAACTTAAACTTTCCGTTTTGATAAAAACAGTTAATTTGTCATTAAACAGCAGGATATTTGTGGATCTAAAGTAGGTAAACAAGAAGGTTTGATTGGTGAACTGTTGTATATTATATAGAGCAAACTTAACGTATACAAATCAAACAACATATAATAATAGTGGAGGACAACATGAAGCTTTGACCACCGACACCAGAAGCTAATGTAGGACTGAACCAATCAAAGGAAAGAAACTAACAAACTGAAAATAAAACCAACAATAAACAGATCTGTCATGGTTTTGGTTCTGTTCAAGTTTTATTGTGAGTTTTGATTGGTCTTATTTCCATTCTTGTGTTCTAGTTATTTTTGATTGTATTTGAGTTCTTAGATATTTCTTGTTTGCCCTCTTGTGTCAGTCTCCTTTTTCTTCGCTCCCTTCTTGCCTCTGTTCACACCTGCTCCCAATCTGTTGATTAGCCTGGTCTTTATTTCTCTCTCCCATATATTCTCCTCATGTTTAGTCACTCTCTGCTGGGTTGTCATCATTCCTTTGCTTCCTTGTTTTAAGTAGTCCTGGTTCTCTTTTTTTTTGGATTATGATGATTCATGTTTTTGGATTTTTGCTTCTGTTACCCTTTTGTTAGTAAAGCTTTAAGTAAGTACCTCAAGCTTTTGCATCTGCATTTGGGTCCTGTCAAACCTTCACCTCCACCATGACACAGATCTCAGAATCTGGATAAATGAAATCGAACACAGGCTTCTCACTAGTGTATCTTAGCATAGCTGGCCACTAGGTAGGGCTGGCCACTAGGTAGCGCTGGCCACTAGGGCCTTAAAATCATGATAATTTGTGGTACTATCGTTATAACAAAAACTCTTCATTAATTATTTGAAGTTGTTCTTAGGGGGCTCTGGTTGGGTGGCCTGTGCAGGGCATGTGGGCCCCGATCCTGGGGGGCTTTTGCTGGGGGTGGTCTGGTCCAGGTGCGTGGTCGGGGGCCGGGCCCGAAGCACCCCCATCCGGATTCGCTTATTGGGTCTGTTGTGGATTTAGCTGAAACATCCCATCTTGCTGGAAAAAACGACTGGAGATTCGACTTCATTTTGTATCGCTTTACTTCTGAACTGCTGCAACATACACATAAACATAGAGCTACATTTGACCGTATTCACTTTAGGGTGGCCGGCTGCTGGCGGAGCCAGCGGACTCGTCCCCGCGGCTCCCGGGGGCTTTGGCATTGCGGTGGCTGGGGGACTTCCTCAGGGCTGTCTCTCCTCCTCCCTTGGTGGGGGTCGGATTTCCTGCGCTGGCCCCTTCTTGGTGCCTTCGCTCTTGGGGTCCCTTTGGGCGTCTGGGGCTTTGGGTCTCCCGGCGCTGGACTCAGTGTTCTGGGGGTGCGCCTCTTCGGCTCTCCACAACCACTATTGAGCATTTTCTCAATGGATACACTTTACATGCACAAGTGCACTCTCACAAACAACTACAGGTGCTTGGCTCCAGGTACTCAGAGATTCACTTCCATACAGAAAGCCCACACTCATATCTTCAGGTAACACAGAGTACATGTCAGATTAAATAATACTACTTCAGTGATAGTATCTAGGTGTTACTTTATTGTATGTCTCGTACCATGTCTGTTGGTTGTGCTGTTATCTTCACATCTCTTTGCAGGTGATGAAGCAGACTGAAAATGTTTTGTCATTATCTCCCTTTTATCTCCTCTTTCTTTCATATTTTCTCCTTTTTTTCTGTCTTTCCGTTCCTGTTATTCCTACATTGCAGTGTCCATATAATCTGTAAAACTCCCTGCATAATTATACCAAAGCTATTTTGTA